>NC_086345.1:15962276-16209776 GCF_032445375.1 Bacillus rossius redtenbacheri
TTTATGAATAAAACTGAATCATTTTTATTGAATTATCACTATTTTGTATGGATACAAAGAAGGAGTGAAATAAAATCTACAATTCAATTGATAAATTTACTTTTATTTGCACTCATTAATTCAAATATGTTTTTTACTTTAACGAAGAGATTATTTTAACTATAACTTTTATACATGTTTTTTTATTAAACTTCTTCCAATCTGTGTTATTCTGTTAAGGATAGGACGATGATAGGAAAAGTAGGAAACGAATGGGAGTGTTTCAAGTTTAATGTGCCTCGAAAAAGTCAAATCGATGGTTGTTACAATCGAGTGGAAGAGAGATAGATGCGGCGCAAGCGTATAATGAGCGTAACGGTACAAATCGTAACGGGACAATGTGCGTAACGGGACAATGAGACATCCTTTTTTGTGCGTGCAGCCTGCGTTCATCGATTTTTTAGTAGAGACCTGCAAAATTCGCGGATTCAATGACCTCTAGGATAGACTCCACAGTCC
The DNA here is from genome assembly GCF_032445375.1 of Bacillus rossius redtenbacheri. Classification (NCBI taxonomy): domain Eukaryota; kingdom Metazoa; phylum Arthropoda; class Insecta; order Phasmatodea; family Bacillidae; genus Bacillus; species Bacillus rossius. Next base: position 15,962,775 of record NC_086345.1, read on the forward strand.
TTTAAATACTCGCGGAAATGACACCTGTTCATTGGCTACTGACGCGTGAGACGTCTCAACTAGGCTGTCCGTAATTCAGAACTTTCTTGGTTTAATGTTTCCCATTGGCTCACAGTTCCCCGGATAAAATGTGAACCAATCGCAGAAGCGGTACGAAGGTATAGTTGTTTTGATGCTTGCCTATCGCGAAATGAATCCGCGAATTTTGCATGTCTCTATTTATTAGACGCTGTCAAGTCAAAAAAAAAATGACAGTGGAAAACGCATGTTTTGCAGTAACGCGATACATTTTTATCTTCGGGTCGCGCCGTCTTTTCTGTTGTGATCTGGGCGCGAGGAACAATCGGCGATGTTTCGCGCGACTTGGAGAGACTTCCTGCTGCGCGATGCCGTCGTAAAATGTTTTGACGACCCGGCGTGGTCGTTTTCTTTTTCTCTCCCTCTCTCTCTCTCTCTCTCTCTCTCTCTCTGTTTTCCAGCGCTGCTCACCGTGTTTGAAACTGCCGTGTTTGAAACGGCCGTGTTTGAAACGGCAAAAAAAGACCGCATCGCGACTGCCAACAGGGATCGCCTCTCTCTTGCGCGTCGGCGGAAAAAAACGCTCTCTGTCTTCGGCTTCTTCTCGGAACGACGTTGAACCAAGCTCAGCCCCTCTACGTGTTTGTTGCATTTGAAGCGCGATGCGAATTTAAAACAACAACAACAACAACAACAACAACAAATAAATTTCGCAAGCTTTCGCGGCCATTGTCTGAAGAAGCTTGGCTTCTGGTTTATATAGCAGTGTCCTCGGCAAAATAATTCACCGACGTTTCGGTCGACATTGCAGTCGCCATCATCAGGGAGCAGTTACTAGTAGGTAACCCAGAAACCAAGCTACTTTAACAACAGAAAAAAACGATTGAGTCTTTCAGTTCTCTAAACATCTAACCTCGGTAACGAGAAAATTCACGTGTTTACGTGTTACAAATAGGTACACCAATAACACGAAATTCGGACACCAAAATTAACGTAGTAGTTTTTTTTATTGACGTGACAACGTCTAATAAATCTCTGAACGGCAGCTGCACGCACGAAAAAGTGTCCCGTTACGCACATTATCCCGTTACGATGTGTCCCGTTACGCACATTGTTCCGTTACGCTGTGTCCCGTTACGCTCATTGTACTCTTGCGCCGCATCTATCTCTCTTCCACTCGACTGTTTATAAAGTGAAGTGAAAAGTTAATGTGGTTTTCATTGCTTATTACAACAACAATTTCGGCAATAAAGGTTAATTATTCTTGCATTTTTTAAAATCTGATTACTAGTATAATTTCAAGTATTTATTTTATTATTATTAAAATAAAAATGATTCCATTTTATTCATAAAGTATGCAATCATTTCATCAATGTTTTGTTATGACGTTGTCACGTTAAACTATCGTCCGTAAATCGACTTTACAGACAACAAATTTTTTATTTTTTTTTAATAATGTGAGTGGGAAAAATATACGCAAACTGTGTTTTCAACTGCATTTCTTCTAGTTTCCGCAACCGCCGCTAGAATTCGCTGTTGGGGCAGCTACGTCGAATATGGAACAATTCCATTTGCAGAGAAGAATTTTAAAACTATGTAATAAATCGGCACCGATAAAAGCGAAAAAGACTTGGGGAAAAAATTACCAAACCCTGGCTTTCGACCTGTTTTTCGACAAGGAATTTTACCAAATCACTGGCCATCTTGTTAAAATTCATTGTACAGTTACTCTTACAAAGTCTCCTCTTTGCCTTATATGAACTTCAGTTCGTGCCATCCGCCACAGATGGAATAGAAGGAATACATTGGGAAGGAACCCCCTACCTTGGCACACATACAGTGTGTTAGAGTCATTATGTAACTAAAGTCAATTTTTAGACATTCGCAAATGCGAATGCGAATATTCAGTTTACAAATCCTGGGTTGGTGCAAATTTTTTTTTCTTAGTTTCTTAAATAAGTTTATTATTTAAAACATATAAATTCAAAATAATGTATAAGTAAATACCAAAAAAAAGTTTAAGAGGAGAATACAAGTGTGCTATTATTAAATTTTATATATATTTGTTTTCTAATGAAAGGTTGATTATTTATAATACTAAGTAAAATAGATTTATTACCTATTACATAATGTTACAATAAGGACTGATAAAAGGTATAATTTCAATGTTTCCCTGGTGAAAAAAACTTAAGTTACTTTTTTTTAAAAAAAGAAATAAACAACTTTTCTAAGATATTCATATTTTTGCCTTATTTAATGTTATTTCCATATACTGAAATATAGTTTTTTTCTGATATTAATACTCGTGAATGTGAAAACAAATTTGCGAATATTCACAAATGCGAATGCGAATATTCGTTAGGTACATCACGAGTGCAGATGTTCAGAATAATCGACGGGATCCGATAACTTCTCAAGACATCCTGCTGGAGTTTATTAACGAAATTCATTTAAGAATACTCTGAGAGGGCGGATGATAAGTTTTTTGTTTCCGTATTTCGCTTTTAAACTTATTTTTAAGAGCGTGAAAATAGCTCAAACGTAAGTCAGCAGAATAGTTTTTAGGAACGAACCTTCAGCTACAGATTGTTAAGAGCATTCAAGAGACTTTTAATTACACCTTTATCGTCATTTCTTGCACTGATCATTCTGTCACACCAACACATATACACTCCTGACTAACCGGAAACCTTAAGGGGATTGTATTTGTATTTATTTTGCTTCAATAGTTCTGTGAATTTGATCACAATATAAAACAATTTTTTCATAATTGTGGTTATTTGTTTTTAAAGGTAGTGTTATTTCAATAAGTGTTTATGTTATTGTTTTGTAAATGATATGAATTAAGAGCATGAATTAAGAGTATTAAATCGTGTTGAATTCACTGTTTTAACAAAGTTACTGTTTGTACACAGCCTTTATCACAAAATATTTTTATTTTGTATATAAGTCATAAATCAATCAATTTCGTTTGAAAATAATAGAAACCTGAACCTTTTGGTGTTTTAGATAAAGAAAGCATTTTTATTTTTTTATGATATACCTACTAAAAAATAAATATTTCTACCACAAAACAAAACATAACATACATTCATACGATCAATTCAAAACTGTGTTAAAACATTTTTTTTATTCATATTAGGGTTTAAATATATCGTGGTCTTTAATTTTAACAAAAATTATTTGATAAACACTTAAATTTATGCAACATTTAGCAAAAACGTGACGATAGCTGTATTAAGAATTCGTATGATATATTTAGCGAAAACATGAGATTATAAAATAAGCAAAGTAATTTAGGAGACTGCCATCTACATTCCCTTTTTTTCTTAATTAAATCGTCATATGCTAAAAGGGCCTCAGTACAAGCAACCCAGTTTTGAGAAAAAACGAATAAATCAGTGTCTAAGCAACCCTTTGAGCATACGTTAAGAATTTACCTAGCTAATATTAGCCAACCCACGCGTGTGACTCAATTACTTTTAGCATAGATAGTTCAAGCTATCCTATAACATGCGATTTTCATGCTTAACTCACTTTGCCATTTTTTTTGTGACTGAGGCCGTTTTAGCGTGTGCCGATTCAATTGTGTTCACTTCGAACTCGTGTCATACGGTAGGCTTGGATAAAAAAAAAGGAAGAAAAAAAACACTTTGAGTGTCACAGAGTACCCGTTAGACACACAGTAGGAAGCGCGGGAAAATATAGCTGGAAAATGGAGAACGGGAGAAATGAAAATTGTTGGGAGAGTGAATAGAAGGAGAGAGTTGGTTGAACGAGCAGAGAGCAGTTTTCCCTTCGTTGAAGGGTCGCGAAATTTAACTTCCAAAGGTTCGTTCGCACATTTCGGAATGTGTGTGTGTGTATATACATACATACATGTATATACACGCATATACATATATATTGGAGGGCGCAAGAAAGAGAGAAGGTCTCTGAACTTCATTTGTGAGCGCAGACCTCGCGAAAGATTGTGATTCTCTCTTTCCCCTCCCCCCCCCCCCTCCTAAATCGCAGATCCGAGGGAGTTACCCGGAGCTGGTAACCGAATCCAATTGTTTCCGGTAAATTTGGCGAAAATCGGAAAAGCTTTTATAATAAATTTTCGGTAATACAGAAAGGAGTACAAATTTATGGCGGGTTGCGCGCCCGACGGACTTTTAGTTATTTTATCGTTTTCCGATTTCTCTCTCTCTCTCTCTCTCTCGCGAGTCAATGGCTTTCCTCCCCTCGCTCTTGCCACCTTCCCCTTAATTTCCTTCTTTTTTTTTTTTTTTTGTCTTTCTAACACGCGCTTAGCGTTCTCTTTGTCGGCTCTACTTACACGTTTGTTCTACGGGAAATGTGCTCCGCGTATACTCGAACTAACACCCGCTGAACCGGTACACAATCTTCAGTACAAAAAAAAAAACAAATTCCGGTACTTTTACAAAATATTTCTTTGGAAACCAATTGCGAATAAAAAGTTAGAGATCCAACATGAAATACATTTTAATCCTGTACAACACATATGGCTATGGTTATTTTTTGAATTTGAATAATACTGAGTATTTCTGACTGAAATTGGTGCATGATTTTATATATATATTTTTAAACCATGGGAAATATAATCTAATATTCAAAAATTGGAATTTATTTTGTTGTAGTACTTTAAAAAAAATATGTACGCAGTTAATACTTGAAAGCTATTCAGGGAACGGTTTACAAATAACTAATACTATCGTAGGTACTGGGACAACACAAAGCATAAAATTTCCCGGGTGAGAATCCGAACCCAGTATCACTGGGAACACTTTTTTTTGATACAGTTGTTTTGAAATCAAAAGTTTCGTATTGTAAGTGCGTTTGCATCATGTGGACACGTGACACATCTCTGGGCGAGTGCTAAAAGGCTAGCTCGCGTTTTTTTTTTTTGACGTGACGTCTAATAAATCGATGAACGCCGGCTGCACTCACGAAAAAGGATGACTCATTGTCCCGTTACGTTTTGTCCCGTTACGCTCATTGTACGCTTGCGCCGCATTTATCTCTCTTCCACTCTATTGGAACAATCATCGATTTGACTTTTTCGAGGCACATTAAACTTGAAACACTCCCATTCGTTTCCTACTTTTCCTATCATCGTCCTATCCTTAACAGAATAACACAGATTGGAAGAAGTTAATTAGCAAACACGTATAAAAGTTGTAGTTAAAATAATCTGTTCGTCAAAGTAATAAACATATCTGAATTAATGAGTGCAAATAAAAGTAAATTTATATATTAAATTATAGATTTCATTTTACTCCTTCATTGTATCCATACAAAATAGTGATAATTCAATAAAAAATATTTAATTTTATTCATAAAAGTATGCAATCATTTCATCAATGTTTTGTTATGACGTTGTCACGTTAAACTATCGTCCGTAAACCGACTTTACAGACAACCAACTTTTTTTTTTTTTTTTTGGAACGTGTTGAGTTGGGAAGTGTTTCGTTTCGACGTCGAAGCGGCGCGCACGAGGCGTTGGCGAGATATGACGGGCTGATGGGTCCCTGGAACCTGTTTCTCGCAGACGGGAGGTGCGAAGCCCGAGCCATCCGCGCTATTTACAAACCTGTGTGAACAGCCGGGACGCATCCTAGGACCTTTGAATATATACACTGTATAGAAGTCGCGAGTGGATATGATTTACTCTACGTTTTTCAGAAGCGTATGATGAGCAGCTTGGGAACTTCACCGCTGCAGTGCGCTGCCGTAACGCCCTGTATCGTCTTAGTTGTTATTTACACGTTAGAGCGCAGCACTGTCGCCCGCTGTCATTCCCCCGCAGCTCAAGGTCGTTCAACGGGAGGGGGAAGGGGTGTTTGAAGAGTTCGACACTTGTCCGCTAGGGACCACCACAAGTCGATGCCCTAGCGATGGTGGCGATTGCGGCGGTGAATTAACCAACTACCTCAAAACCGTATTAGAAATTTTAACCTGGGCTGGTGACTTCTATACAGTATATATATTCAAAGCTAGGACGGAGGCTCCAGGCAGAGAAAGAACAGTCCTCCACAGCAGGCGGTTATCAAACTCACGTCATCAAAATTAAAAAAAAAAATCAGGACAGCCAAAATAAAATTGAAAAGTTTTTTTTTCCTTTTTATTTTCTAATAACTCGCATTTTAATTATTTTTTTAATATCTTCCTGTAAGCGAATTGTATGCTCATGATAAATCTAACCTCAATTTCCTTTTTTTTTCTCTTTGTGTAAAACGATTTAACTCACCTACTTCAAATCAAAACCTTACGTTAGATAATAAGAGCCCAGAATTAATGAAGTATTTATCTCAAACGGTTTTTCTTTGTTTTAAGATATGATGTAAATCATACAACCTTCATTTAGAAAAAAAAGGAAATGCAAAGGAGGAAGAGAAAGACTACCCACAGGATGAAGTGGCATTTACTGCATAATTTATCGTCACTTCTTTTCCAATGCAGTTCCCGTAATAAAAAAAAACAACATAAATTTTATTTATTTGGATTAAAAAAAGAAATAAGTATCTCCAAACCTGTGATTTAAGCCCAATCAAATATAACTCGAAGTGTGCTTTTTGACATATCTACATTAGTAATAAATGCGCAAGTCTTTCATTAATTTATTTTAAAATTCGTTTCCTAAAGGAGTGAAAATTAGATGTTTCTGACGTTATCAAGTTTTAAAATATCTTTAAATTCAATTATAAAATAGAAATAAATCATTATCACCCGTAATAAAACATTATGATTATGCAGGATTATAAACATCATATCTCTCCAACTACGAATAGTTTAGTAGTAAATAAAATGTTATACAGGCATAACCTTTGACCTATTTTATCTTTTGATTTACTTTTCTTCTGAAATCGTTACTTTAACAGATTTAAGGTACAAAAAAACTGGCTATTATTTTATTTTTTTATTTTTTACGTTTGTACATATGTAAATTTATGTACCACGGATGGCATGTTTACTACATAATTGTAACGGTACTTATGCACTTTATATTGTACTTATTCGTGAGTAGGAGAGTGAAAATACATTACTACGTGTAAGTGTGAAATACATTAACACTGGTGGAAACTCTGATGCCACATACAGTTTGTTAAATATTACAATTTTTTTAACTTGAGGTGTTTTCTAAGAACGTTATCGTTGGAAGCGATTTGTACGACTTATCATTTCCCTCGTGATGTGTTCTCACCCGTAGAGGGCTGACAGTAGAGCCAACCTATATTATATACCGCTTGGTCTGTAAAATTATACAAAATCGGATATCATTATACAAACCACCAAAACCGTTGAAAAATAGTTTGCAACAAGTACCTATAGTTATTAATTTTCCATTGTTGTGCCTTACGATGAGTAGGGAAGAGATTAAATACTCAATATCTGTTGATTTCTATCAATTTTTAAGTCCTCAGTCTTGCCTGACGGGAAAAATTTTGTTACTTTGGCGGTACAATTTGAATCTAGAGAAGAAATGAAAATTTTATATTTGCGATAAGTCATGTCATACACCCACATTTACACACATAGACAATATATACTAGGTGTATCACAGAGTTAAGAATCAAAATGAAAATTAAGAATTGTTACAATAATTATAGACATTGTATGACCGGAGTAATGAAGAGAATACAATTCCACTTAGATCGTTATATTTGTGTCCAATTATACAGAGACATGGGCTATACAAACAGGATACATAGAGTAGGGCCTACCTATATTATACGCATTTTGTATCCAATTATACCATCTGGCAGCTCTGCGCCCGTACCAAGACTTTGTGCTCGAGTTTTGCCGTTGCTACCGGTGATGGGTAGAATCGATGAAACAAATCGATACATCGATTTTGTTATGCCACTTGAAAATAAAATCAATTGACGGCCCCGCGCCCCTCTTACCATCAATTTTCATCACTGTCCCCAGGCACAACATAATGGTAGTCTTTCCTGTCCCACGCAGGAAATAATATTTGCTCGGGGAGAATCGCAAATATTTGACAGGTCTTTGTGTGTCTTTCAGACGACACAAAGGCACCGCCAGGCATTATTGGATAAAAACAATTTTTTTTTTATATCAATTGACTTTCAACTCGCTTATGGAAGAAGTGCGGCTTCAATATTCGTTTCTGATGCACTCTCCTATTTCTCTCTATAATAAAAATTTATTCGTATGATTCAGATAGATAATGGGAGAATAAATTGGGTACTCGATTTTGCAGCTTAGAAAAATATTTTTTCTGGTACCATCTAAGGCTGCATGCAGACTCAAAACAAAGTAATATTTTTTTAGAGACTTAAATGTTTAGATATTTTTCATCGTATATGATGCTAATTTCCATTCTTACTTCGGTTCAGAACACGAATTTAAATCTAAATAATTGGTTTACAAAATGTGTGAGATTTTTTACAAACTGTGGTACTATGTAAACTAATGACTGACTGCTTTACATGAAAATATTTCCTGTACTTTCACAGTTAACTCTAAATCGTAGCGATTGTTTTAAATCCGAATAAAAATTACATTAAGATAGTTATAAAGAACTTTGGCCCCATTTAGCTACATGTATTCCACAAATAAATACTGAAGCTATGTAAGCGCTCATACCATGGTCAATGGACTCTTGGAAGTTGCACTCACTGCCGGTAGATGGGACTTAATGGTTAAATATGATCTAGTCTGTCGTGCTTGTCGCCAGCATAACCTGGCTGGTAACTATTTCCCATGTTAGCTCGCTGGACTCAGTACGTAGTAACCCTATGATATTTCCCCCGGATTATATAATATAGAAATGCAGAATTTTCTTTGCATTTCCCCCCTCCCTCCCCCCCCCCCCCCCCCAAAAAAATGGTGTAAAATTAAAAGATTTTTTTTTAAATAAAAAAATATTGGCTATAAGTTACAAAACCATTTTTAAGTTATAATTAGGGGCATGCATTTTTCGCGAAATAATCTGATCGCTCATTAGACTGCAACAAGGTATGCCTGCGCCAGCGATTGTTCCCTTGTGATTGGCGGCCGACTGTAAGAGAAGACATCGCCCTGTCTCGCCGGGCCATTCAGGACGAGTTTGCTTCAGCACTGGATGGCTGTGATTGGTGCGCCGACAGTAAACCTGCACCTGAAATAAACCCGGCCAACCACGAGACAGAAAATGCTACAGAGTTTTAACACGAAATCACATGGCCCTAGTTATTTTTTATACGTGTACTGTCAGCGTAGAATTAACGGTACGCGTCTTCATTTCGCTTTTACGTTGTTGTTTTCCCTTAAATAGTGTTTACAAGCTTAATAGTTGTTACTGTGTTTATCCGATCTTGTTTGGTGAACTCAGCTGCTCATCACGTAAAAGTTTACGAGCAGAATTATGTACCTAGTTTTGTGCTCGCATGTGAACTATTTAAGATTGTACACTGATTTTGAAAATCGGATTCCATCGAACAAAGATAACCAAGTAAAACCGGTCGTTAAATTAAAAAAAAACTCCAGATTGAACATTAATTTTATGTCCGACTAAAGGAGAGAGAGAAAACAAACTCATTCGCTGATAATCGCTTTATCGGTTTGCTAGTAGTAAAAAAAATGGGGTCTATATTAACAATGAGTCTGATACAAGAAATTAATATAGGAGGCTATACTAAAAATATAAATATAATATGTTCTAAGATTTATTGCTTCTAAAAGTCCAAGTAGCAATGATGATAATTTGTTTATAATTATCATATTTTACATAATTTACAAAGCAGGAGTCTGCAGAAAAAATTTCGTTCAAAGTCTTTATGTATAACAGATATTTCTGTCGTCGGCAAAAAAAAAAATGATTTTTTTTTTTTTCGTCACCGACTCAATAGCAAGCCTGTTAGAGAACTGTTGTTATCATTTTCGCTGCTCGTGGCTGATTGATTAGCGCGAATTTCCTGCGGCTGGGGGCTTTTTTGATTGGCCAATTGGAACTGAATATTGCTGACGGTGAGAAGTAAAAAAAAATGGGGGGGGGGGGGGGGGGGGAGGGCGTATGTGGGGTGGTTTATGGTTGATCGCTACCGCAAAACACAGAAACCTCGTGAGCCCCGAAAAAAAATATATATATACCTGCCTGACTGATCAGTTTGTGGTGGACATGACATTCTGTGTTTTACATTTAAAAAAAAAAATTAAAAAAAATAATAATCGCATGGCGTTCGGTTCACGAATCACCGTCCGCCGCGCAGCTAATTCCGGGAGGGCTTGGGGGGGGGGGGGGTTGTTGATCTCTGGTCAGAGGCTTCGTGCGGTCGATGTTTTTCGCCCAGGGCTCGTATCGCCGTTTGGCACGCGCTAACAATTACACCCGGATGGCTCTCTGCCGGTTAATTGGGGTCGCTCCGGCCTGCCCGGGCCATTAATGATATTAAAACTGCGGAGGAGATTGAATTTAAAAATAAATAACGTTTCATGAGGCACTGCCACCCGAAAGAGCATATACATAACTCTGTGCCTCGCGTGCATCACACACAGGGTTCACCTTTTTTGACGAAATGCGTTTTATAACTGTAAACTTGACCACCTTTTGACTTTTTTTTTCTAGTGGCATTCGACACAGAAAAAAATTTTAATTTTACAAAAATTACTTTGGAAACCTTTTGTAACACCTTGATTTTTTTTTTTACTGAATATTTCATAATTTTATACAATTTTTATTTATTTTCGTGGTAAATGTAATCGAATATTTTTTTTTAATTGAACTTTTTATTATTGTGTTTAATAATATTACCAGTTAATACTGGAAAGCTATTCATGGAACAGATAAAAAACTAATTTAGGTACTGGGACAACACCAAGCACAATTTCCCAGGCATGAAACCCAAACCTGTAGCAATGCGGAAAAAAAAATTTGAAGCGATACAGTTTCTTTCACGTAAATGTATAAATTTACAAATTTATACATATACATACAAATTTTAAGATGAAAATGTCAATTCCATGTAAAAAAAAAAAAAAAAGAATTTACAGTCAACAGTAAGATCTATGATATGATAAAAATTTACATTTTTTGAGTAGAAAATTATTAAGTCAATATGTGAGGCAATTTTAAAATTCTTTAAACTGCTCTCATGAAAAATAAGTACCTATATGGTTTTTGTGACTTAGAGTCTTTATATATAATTATATATAATTTTATATATACATATATATATATACAGGACGATAATGCTAAGGAACTCGGATACTGACGAAAAATACTGATGACTATCGACCAAAGAGGAAATATCGATATTACTTGGTTTAGACATCATCTACCGCAACATATTATTGACGTGATAACGTCTTATAAATCGATGAACGCCGGCTGCACGCACGAAAAATTGTCACGTCCCGCCTGAGCCGAGCGTGCAAGAATCGGCCAACCACCGTGCGAGAAAATCTTCTATAATATCAAACAGGTTAAGGCGGGCTTTTTAAAAGCAGCAATTTAAAATATTTGATATGACGTTATCACGTTAAATTATCGTCCGTAAACTGACTTTACAGACAACCCCCTTTTTTATAAGCAGAAAAATAATTTCGCAGATACATTCCACTATATGCTAAAATTAAAATCGCTATACCTACCTTATTAAATGACCTTGCTAGTAACTCACAACTCAAATGGAGGACTATGGGCCATTGTGGAAAAACACCCAAACTATGCTGCATAGAATCGCAGGCTTCTACGTTGGGATGTCTACAGGGCCGTAACTAGGGGGGGGGGGGGGGGGGGGCAAGCGGGGCATACGCCCCGGGTGCAAAGCTGTGGGGGGCGCCGAAATCGCTTGAATTGTAATTCCTACTACAACTGGTAACTGGTACAAAGTTTTTTAACTTGCATGCCAGGAATGTCTAATCTGATTTACAATATAATGTCTCAACATATTTAATGAACAAGTCTAGTGATTATACGGACTACTTTATGGACATAGTGGGTTCAGGGGCGTAGCCAGGAGGGGGGGGGGGGTTAGGGGTTCAAACACCCCCCCACCTTTAGCACCAAATCATTAATTAATTTCTTATTAATCACTCAAACAAATTTCATATTAAAATTAATAAAAAAAATTACCATTACAATATTTAAATTTAAGTACCGGAAACTGCTAAAATAGCACTATATTACACCTTAAAATCCAAATTTTTCCCGGGGGAGGACCCCCGGACCCCCCGCTTTAATATGGGCAGGGGGGGGCGGCGGCGGCATGCTTCTTAACACCCCCCCCCCCCATACACAAATCCTGGCTACGCCACTGAGTGGGTTCATGCATGGAAGTTACAGTAGCACAGAAACTGTTACATGTAGGTATGGAAAATGCTTAAATAGCACCATTTTTCCGTGGGGGGGCCCCTGGACCCCCCCCCCCCCGCTTTATTGGTGTGGTATGTACAAAAGAAGAGAGGGGGGGAGGGGGCGCATGAATCCATTCATGCCCCGGGTGCCAGAGACTCTAGTTGCGGCCCTGCATCTCTAATTAGTTGGCTTTGTGAACATTGGTTCGCGCCATCTGCGTCAGGCAGCCGGAGATGCCGTTCCATTCTCGAAACCACTCCCACCAAATACCTTATACCGAGAGCTAAGACGTTGAATATATGTAAAAAAATAATTGTAATTACGCATTTACGTCAATTAGGCCGGAAGGTAGAAAAAAGTACATCGACCGATAGAAAAAAAATACAACGACTCATCTGTGCAAAAGCGTTTGGAATTCCAGCCTAGTACCAGGAAACAACGAAAACCTCGCACACCTTCGTCCTCAGTCAAAGCGTAAAGGCGAAATTACAGCCATAATAATGATATTTTCCGTGGGTATCGATCCTACTGACCAATAACTAGGTCGTTGATGTAAACAAGTATTCCATGGAAGGAATTTAGTAAGAAAACAATTACAGCACAGGAGAACACAGTGGGCTGGCAAAGACGAGACAGTTGCTACAAGAACAGTAAACGTAGAAAAACAACAATCACTAACACAGCAACTTACAGCTGTATCCAACGATGCAACGAATCGACAGCTCGTCACACATAATGTATATTAAGTTTTGTTTATTATATAATTTTAATCATACAGGTTTTCTCTACTTATAGTTAGTACTATTCATAGGATTGTTTTATTGCATAATAAATAATTTAAATTATTAAATAGTTAAAATCTAAGCAGCAAATATTGGAAACACCACAAAGAATATAATTTATGTAATTTGAATTTAATATTATATTAATAATATATTTTTATGATACATGTTATTATAAAGAAAAAATGTTTTGCGACATTTCGGGAACTTACATCTGTTCCTGTCAGCAGTCACAAACTTTCCTGAGATTTGTTCTATGAAGACAAGTGTGAACCAGTTATGGCGTATGTCCACGAAATTATTTTTAATTAAAACTATCAATTTGACTATAAAACAGAAGTTTTTTTTTTAAATTTTATTTTTGTAGCTCCTTTCAAAATGTGTATGCATACCGAGCAAAGCGTGAAGTAAAAGTTTCTCAGAGATCAAATAAAGCTGACTCTCAGGGGTGAACACAAAATTTCATTCCAGTGGCCTTGGAAGGTGTAAGGGGAAGGGGAAGGGGAGGGGGAGAGATAGAACCACTTTGTTCGCTGTTTGTTTTAAAAAAAATTTCCATTATTCGAAAAAAAAATTATTAATAGGAATGATACATTTTTTCTTTTCTTTTTAGGATTTCGGGAGAAGGAAAAATAAGGGGGGGGGGGGAATTAGATATATATTCACCCCTCCTTCATACCTTACGTAAGCCCCACTTGACTATAATTAGCAGAGTAAGTTAAGCTACAGGGGGCTCACAAAGGTCCTGAAACTCTGGGAAAAGTTACAAGTTGGACTACGGCATCAACAGCAAATGAAGTCGTGGGGGAATGCTAGCGATGATCCAGAACAATGAGAAATATGTTTACTTAACTTTTTATTTCGTCCATTCACCGAGATTTGTGGTTGGAGAGCCTTACGGTATAAACCTCGTCAGGGGTGTGTGTGTGTCGGCGAGGCGGGATGATAAGCGCGACGCTCGCTGGTGCTTCTAGCGCGGTGTCTCCTCTGGACTGGCGCGCAGTCTTCTCGTCGTGCACATGAGCGGTGACCGTGACATTACATGGCGGAGAAATGAAGATAAAGGTGTAATGCAAGTCCCTTGACTGCTTTCGTGAATCTGTAACGGGCGTTTAATGTCTAAATGTAACTCTGAAAACACGCGTTTCAACACTTATCATCCTTCACTTTAGAAAATAACTACGGAAGCAGAACTAGGTACTCACCCATCATCAGCGCATTATTCAATACTTTTTTCATAAACAGACACTAATCGGATATCTTGAGTGGTTTTCAAATCGCGTGATATCACCTCAAGCTCTGCACAGCATATGTGTGCCCGGGTAGGGCCTTAAAATCCAACAGTGTAACATCCAATTGGCAAAGTGGTATGTAACATGAGCCCGGATAGCTCAGTCGGTAGAGCATTAGGCTTTTAACCTAAGGGTCCAGGGTTCAAATCCCTGTTCGGGCATTTAACATTACATTTTTACATTTGAAAACCTTAATATGACATAACCACAATGAAAATAGATACACTCTAATAAATAAAAAAAACTAGGTTAAGGATTTGTAAATGATCGTATCTATTCACTAGTTATTAAAATTTCCGTGTTTCATTAATGGTATATTATATTTATAATCAAATAAATAAATTTAATTTGTGATCAGTTGTTCCAAAAACGGTTGCATAACAAAATTATTATATAATTGAGAAGTTATTTATTCGTTGCTAGGTGTAATTGCATTATTAGATTATTTTGTTATTGAAATCTAACTGGCCAGTAAGCCATGATTAATAATTTAGTATTGATCCAATTTACAAAATAAAAGGGGGTACTATTTGGTGCTCTAGAGTGCACTCAACCAAATACTCTTTTTTTTTTTTAAACCGTGGGAAGGCCGGAATCATAAAAAATAAAAAATAAAGATGTTACGGAATGCGAAAACAGTGTTTCTTAATGAGTGTAAATAAAATAATGTAGTTCTTTTAACTTACGATAGGACGATCTTTTGAGTGAGGACAGTGAAAAAGAATAAAATTTTTAAACGCAAATTCATCTCACAACATCCATATTAAAATTAATATTTAAGAATGTAATTTTATTATTACGTTATGTCATTTGTCCTATATTTTTGAAAATATTGTTGAAATCAGCGTAAAATATCATATAATATGATTTTGAATTATAGTCTAAGTTGTCTTTGTTATTTCAATTTTACCATAGCATTTCTTAAACTTATTTATTACTGCAATTAAATATTACATTAACAAAATACCATTTTCAGAAAGTGCCTTAGCTACGGGTATGATTGTAACCTGCAAAATGACTCTTCAATCCCAATGGTAAATAATACACGAAGTAGCTAGTAGGGCCCTTTACACAACTAATTATGAAATCAATTAATTTTTTGTTTGTGAGTTAATCTTCCCGACATTTATATAACAAAACGGTTAATTCAACAAAAAAACATTACATAGCATTAAAAATTAAGAAGCAATACTATCATATAAATAAATAAATAATTGCATAATTTTCGTAAATAATGAGACTTTGTTAAGATCAAAACAAACAACACCGACATTTTATATTTTAAAAACAAAATCAAGCTAAATTGTAAAAATAAAATCATGGGTTGAATTTAAAAAAAACGCTATATATGTAAATATTATATATTGCCTTTATCGAAAATCGTTCTACAGATTTAGTTTAAAACTACAGAATAACGCTTCTATGTGGTGAGAGGACAGGATTTGATTGGACGGGAGTAAGGGGAGGTATAATTCTATTTTCCTAGGTCCACCTTTATGCAAATTCGATTTGATTTACCAAAATTATTATTTTTTAAATATTTTGACTTATAGAATTCAAAACTAATTAAATATAAAACAAATTTAATATGTACACAATATAAGCACGTTGCACTGTATAAATACACAAACAAATTTAATATCACGGAAATGACAAATTAATAACAGCCATTTTATTTCACTTTCTAGTTCTGTCACCCGAGTTATTAGCATTAAAAAAGCTTAATGTTGCTAGTGGAGAAACAAGTCCGGAAAGGATAACCTACTTCAGTGAATACGGTTTAATTTATTACTATCAATTAAATTGCAACATTTCAAATATCTCTGCCCACAATTTAATCTTACTTTCATAAGGTCCGCAATACACTTTCCTTACTGAATTATGAAGTTGTTCGATTTTGTTTTGGAAACGTATATATTTTTATAATTTTCACTGCCACTATACTGTGTGTAATTTTTTTTAATAATATAAAACCACAGTTTTTATGACTTTTTGAGACGTCAAAAATGTGGAATACCCCCTTAAATATCCCTCCCCCCTCCCCCCAAGAATTCAGTTATTACATACATATTCACCATTGCTCCGTATTTGTTATAATTTGGGTTGACTATTATTCTTGCACATTCAAGATAAATATTAGTTTAATATATTACATAAGAATGTGTATTTTACAACTGTCATATTCGCGAACTTGTAAAAAAAAATATTTTAGCATCTGGTTTCCAAAGAATATGTTCGTAAAAAGTTGCACAAATAAAACGCGCAGTGCTCGTGCCTCGTATGCATTAAACGTGAAATTATTTTTAACCAAAGCCCGGGTTGAAATAAAACACGTTGATCAAAATCACACACAAGGGCTTTGAAGGTATAACACAATGTTCAGGCCACGAAAAAATAAAAATTCCCGTGCTGGGCAAACGGTTCAAACGCTAGGGTTGGGAAAAAAAATATCATTCGCGCTCGAGTGGTTTTCAGACAATCACGGACATTTACTGACCGCACTCTCTCGAATATTTCGCAATGTTTGACTTATTAATGAGATAGGCTTGCATCCTCCAATCGGACTAATTGATGACACGTGATGTATAATTTGTGTCACGTACACCGGGTCAGTCGAATGGGAAGCCTACAACTCACGTAGTTTCGGTTTCCTACCACGTTCGTGCAACTTCGGATTTCTCTCAAAAATTGAAATTATAAAAATCGAAGGGTTAGGTTAGATTAGGTCAGTCACAACATGCTTGTTTTCATTGGAAACTTCTGATGTAGCGGCTGAAGTGGCGTTAGTACCAGAACGCAAAACCTCGGAAATCTTCGGAAATTCTTGCAGGGAACCGAAACTACGTGAGTTGTAGGCTTCCCCAGTCGAATCGCCTTTATTGCTAACCTTCAATAAATATAGTTTAAAAAACTAAAAAAAACATGCTTTTAAAGAATATCAAACTAAAAAGTTAACAATAAATATAGTTTAAAAAACTAAAGAAACATGCTTTTAAAGATTATCAAACTAAAAAGTAAACAATAATTTTAAAATTAAATTTATGACAATAGTATATAAGCAATACTAGTATAAATGAGAAAAAAGCTTGAGGCGCTTTGTGCCATATTTTTTGAATATTAAGCGCCCCATGCTTTTTTCTCATTTATACTAGTATTGCTTATATACTATTGTCATAAATTTAATTTTAAAATTATTTTTTACTTTTTAGTTTGATAATCTTTAAAAGCATGTTTCTTTAGTTTTTTAAACTATATTTATTTTTAACTTTTTAGTTTGATATTCTTTAAAAGCATGTTTTTTAGTTTTTAAAACTATATTTATGTATAATTATCATAGGGAAATGAGTTACCGACACTACCTATTACCATCTGAGATAACTATTTGGAGTTGCAACGTCACAAAGAAATGGTAAAGTCTCTACGAATCATTTGCAGTTAGATGTATGGATATAATATTAGAATTTACCGGGGGGGAAAAAAAAAACATTTTTTTTTCGGCGTGGCCGGGAGTAGAACCCACGATCGCTGAATCCGAAAGCTGACGTCACAGAAGTCGCGCGCCTTAGACCGTTCGGCTAACGAACGTAATGAAATGGGTGGGACATTTTACAGTGATGAGTCACTCACTCTTAATCGAAAGAGTTACAGACGGACAGACAGAGTTACAGACGGACAGACAAACATACAGGTGAAGCTAATATAAAGCATGTAAAAATCCAAGCATGTAGAGGTAGTTATAGCTGACGGCAGGGAATTTGTGATATCATATTCTGTATACTTTGTGAATTTTATTTATTTTAATATGGAATAGAAATATTTATGTAAGATTACAGATATTGTTAAATGTGTACCTTTTACATGAAAACAACCATATCACTACAAAACAGTATTCGCAGTAACACGGGTTCGGGTTCATACCCGTCATTATTGCTTTGTGTTGTCCCAGAACCTACAGTAGTTAAAGTTATTTTCAAACAGTTCGACAAGATGGCGGACGCCACGGAACTAAACACCACCACGCTCTATCGGACAAAATTTAACTAATATGACTGCAGCGCCCTCCAGCAGACGAAAGTGATATGTTGAACTCCACAATATGACAACAAGATGGCGGACCCAAGATGGCTGCTATGAAATCATACTGTCTGGGGTCATATCAGCCTTGACATTAGTGGCGGGAGGTCAGTCTGCCTGTGGCTTCCGTGCAGGAAGGATCCATTTGGGCATTTATTAATCGAGTGACTTCATCGGATTCAACCGAGGACTCCATGTCGTATGTGCGTTTTTAAACATAAAAATGTATTAAATAATTTTTTTAATAATTTTAAAACTTTTCCCGTTAAAATCGGTTAATAATTACTGATTTTCAAGATGGCTGCCATGAAGAAAAGTGCAACACTGGCGGTCAAGGTCAAGGTCAAAGCTCCCCAACAGCGGGTTAGGGCGGCTTGGTCATGGAGAATTTAAGCAGCTTTGGGGACATTTCGAATTTTCTAATAAGCTATAATTGAATTTATGAAAGAATAAAAAAAATGCAAAAGAAGATGGGAAGGTACGAAAAGGTTCACTTCAATTAATAAAATAATTATGAGAAAACACTTGCCTGAAAATAGCGAAGATTTCTCAATCGAACCAAGCAAAAGCTTTTTTTTTTATGAAAAATAATAGGATTTGTAGAGCCAAAAAAAAAACATACAACAAAATGGACAGATTTTTTATGAAGAGTGACATTGTCAGATTATATTAGAGCCACTTTATGCCAGCGGGGAATTGAAGCTTTAGGAATTACAGTGTTTTTTTTTTTTTTTTTTACGCTTCCCACTCAGAAAAATCTATATTCATTTCTACATCATTATATTTTAAAACTTCCGTTTTGTGCTTGTCTTCTAAGGTTTTTATTTAATGTATACTGCGATAAGAGGGCAACGAAATTATTGTTTTAATGCAGCGTACAAAGAGCTTATGTTTCGTATTATTTGAATGAAATAATCACAAAGCATATAGAGATACTTATTTTAAAAATATTTATTTATTTATTTAGGAAACAATTCTGTACATAAAAATAAGTTTTGATTTATTATTAAATTTTATTTTATGTCTCGCATGCCGTGTTAATAAAAATTTTTCCTCATCAATTCTCTCTTTTATTTAAGGCCCTTTTTTTTCTGAAATTCTAACCTAGTACCTGCCTTGAATTTGCTCTTATGTCTAAAATATTTTAAACAGACATTTACTAAGTTAAATATAAACAAAATTTAATTCTGTACTTTTACAAAAGATTCTTTTGGCAAGAATTAGTTTGAATTACTACAAGAAATGTATTGTAAATTTGAAAAAAAATCAAGGTTATGTATATATTTGCATGTATGAAAAACGTTTTCGAGATAATGCTTAGTGTGTCTTACGAAAAAATTGCGCATAACTTCATATTATCACTGATGTTTCATTCAAGCATAATTTGTTTCTAAACCATAAATGCATAATTTTACTTTATTTTGTTGTATCATACTTGTGTGCGCAGTTAATGTTGGAAAGCTATTCAGGGAACGGTTTACAGATAACTTTTACTAAAAGTAAAGGACCTAAACGCGGTGTTACTGCGAACACAATTTTGTAGTGATGAACAGTTACAGCGCAAGCACAGTGTAAACCTTAGAAGTGGCATCTCTCAGCCGATACGAAACAATGATGTTCGTTGCTATCTCGTCACGGCAATCGCGAACAGTCTATGGCCGAGCGACTCGATCAAGAGACTGCGAGTTAATACTGTTGCATCCTCGTCACAGCCTCCGAGACGTATAACTCGAACAGAACCTCTTACCGCCTCCGTCTTTATTGCCTTCCGAGCAGAGAGTCGTTACCTTTGAAGCACCGCGTAATTAGGATTCAGATGCAAGCAGTATCGCAGCCCGCGCAAAACCAGTGCAATCTCGGTCTTGGACACACACACACACACACGTCAATTTAAAGCATACGAAACTCTGGGCCAAAAACCATCCTATTGACGGTAAGTAGAAGCTTGAAATTACAAATATTGTAAAATTTACTCTCTGGCCGTGTTCGAATTCAAGTACACAGTTGGAAACCAGTTAAAGTTATTTGTAAACCGTTCCCGGAATAACTTTCCAGTATTAACTGCGCACATTGATAAGCATAATAAAACAATATCAAGTTACATTGTTCAATATTCAATTATCTTTTCCATTGTTTTAAAAAATTAATGTTTAAATGAAAAATCAACCAAAAATTTTAAATTGTGCGTCAATTTTCCGTAAGTAATACTCAGTATTATCTCGAAAAAAAGGTTTAACATTTTTTGTACAAAACTATTTCTTAGCAACTGTTTTCCAAAGTAGGTAGGCATAATACTTAGTGAAAGAGTAGAGACATTTTTTTCCCCTGCGTTTAGGAGTTTTAAATTAAATTATAACGGATTTGATAGTATATCTATTACAAAAGTAATGCTTTTTTTTTTGTCTTGTCAGGAATCGTTTATTACTTTTAGTTTACCTTAGATAACAGTTTTTAATAATTTTTAAAAAGGTTCAAATGAAATTGTCAATCATTTTAGAGTAGGCCTACATGGTAGGGAAGTTTTTATTTATTTTCTTATTTCAACCCAGGCTTATAAACCCCCTTGCAGTAAATGGTACTGCCACATACTTCCAGAGAACCATTAAGTTTAAGTTACGCGACACAGACTATATACGCATCGACGAAGGACGAATAACTTCGGGAGAGAAGTAGGCATCTCCCTGGACTCCAACGGCCGCAGAGTGGACGGGTGGGATGGGGGGGGGGGGGGGGGGACTCGGCGGACTGGTTTGTCCACCGGTGATAAAAATATACCTGGCGCCTCCACCTTTGCCGCCTCTCGCCGGACGGTGGTAAGGGGACCTTGCTGAAGGGGGCAGGGGGGGAAGGGCTGGGACTGATGAAACACGAAGTTGACGCGAATGTGTGCAGGAACCTCGAGGCCCTTTAGACTCAGGGCGACTCTTGCGAAACTTTGCCGTGCCGCCCTTTAGAGAATATCTTCCTTCATGCAGGACATCGTGGAGGTAAAACAGAAGTTACAGCGGTTGCTGAAAAGAATTTATCTAAACCAGTAGTTACATTTACTCATCTACTTACTTTTTTGGGCTTCTATTTTATCGACTGCAATCTTATTTTTGATTAATTTTTTTTTAAAAATAATACTATTATTTTTATTTTTTTTTATTTGTGATCCAAAACAAATTATATTAATTTTAAACAAAGACTATACAGTAATTTATTTTACTGTATATATTTTATGGGATCATTAAATTCATTATTTTATATTGTCATTCATGCTCATTTTAATTTTTATTTTTTAAATAAATCTTATTATACTTCCACGGATGCGATGAAAAATATAAGGTCTTTTTACTGAAAGAAAAAAAAATTATTGAAAGTTCTAAACATTTATTTTGGTGAGAAGTTGCTTAGCAAAAAAAAATAACTTTTGTTGGAAAAAAATACGGCAAATTCAATGCTACGAAAAAAAAAAAAAAAAAAAAAAACAACTTCTCCGTAAGCTTTATAAGCGTAAAATACTTTTGAGTGATTAATCACACATTTCTGTTTAAAAGCTCAATTTTTTTTTTCTTAACAACCGCAACGATACCATATTGTATTGAATCTGGCCACTGCAACGTCGGACCGAAACATCGGTGATAGGTACATTTTCCGTGCAGACAATGACCGAGAAAAACCTGCGACTTTCATACGTGTTGCAAGCTATTTTCTTGGCAAACGGTATCCGATGTGACTCTTTTGCAATAGCACAGCATTATATATATATATTTTTTATTTATTTTTTTTGCGGCGTAGGCCTTGGCGGGAAGCGGTCGGTAGGGCTTGATCGCAAACCGCAAACCCGGGTCGGCGACTGTTCGGCTCGTACGAGCCAGAGTCGGACTCGGGTGTCATGACTACCCGGGAGGTGTGGAAAGAAGAGGGGAAGGGGGGATTATTTCGGCCGAGCCCCCCCCCCCCCTCCCCCAACTCCAGCGCGTGGAAAGGCCGTCACTTCCGCTAATTGACTGCGAGCGTCGGAGCAGAGTAATTAAATACAGAGGCGCAAATCACTTTCCCCACGGCGAGAAAAAAGGGGGGGGGGGGGGATATATATTTCGGTAAGAGAGAGAGAGAGAGAGAGGTCTAATGAAGCGAATTGTTTGCGATGACAGCAAAACTCCCGGGGGAAACTTTTTTTTTTTTTTTTTTTTATACGGGACCAAGCTCCCGCGACAAAGTGCGTACAACTGTTTCCAGTTATGAACGACGTAGGGCAGAAACCTACCTTCCACCACTACCCCCTCCCCCCCCCCCCCCTCCCCAACAGCCCCTTTTCCATCCCTTCTCTCTCCCACGGTTGTAAATCGACAAAACCTTTTTCGTTTTTTTTTTTTTTTTTTCCTTCAGCGATCTGAAGACCACGTGGAGATTATTTTTGACCCGGCTTTATGTACATTTTGCGCACAAAACACAGTCGCGTCGTCCTAAGTCCATCGGCTCTTTATAAAGCGAAGGCAAGTATTTTGTATATTCCACTGTCCTTTCTCACTTACTTTCGAAGCATTCACACTCACTCCTCAAAATAATTATTGATTAAATACCTTCAAACCCTTAGTTCGAGAAGAAAATATTCGAAGGAAAAAAATTAAAGGAAATGAAGTAAATTATAATTCAACAATTATAAACGTCGATTGTTTTTAAAGCTATCTCTCACCATTCCCAAAAATAATGAATTTTTAAAACACGTTATATATAAATAAAATACTTTATGTGATATTGGAAACACCACTTGTCATTATTTGTGATTTCTTGAATATTATTTTTTTTTTTACCCTTAAGACCTAGATGCAGATTCGAGTGCATAGTCAAGGGACTCTTTAGATTGTGAATTAGCGATTTGAGTCCGAGAAATTCGGGATTCAACTCATCACTAGTTTTTACTGTTCTCGAGGCAAACGTTGTCTCACAAAAAAAATGTGAATAATTATGAGAAATAAATATTTTAAATGTTCATTTGGTTGGATATCTGAAGATAGTAACCGCAGAGTTGCCAACCATTACGGATTTTCCGTAATTATTACGGATTTAACACCGAATTACGGAATTTACGGAACATCGCTGGTTTGTTACGGAAACGAGGCTTTGTGCTGCATGGTAACGGAAAAAATTTCGTATCTGGTGTACGTGTTTCGTGAACGCAGTTCGAATACATCACGTGGTTGCGCTAATAACGGAACTGCTAGTAAGTGTGCGCATGTACTGTCGAAATAAGTAGACTAATTCTCGTGTTTTGAAATAATAATGGGATAGTATTACGTCCGTTGTACGATATAACTAGTACATATTCTCGGACTTTTCGTTTGTTGACTACTTACATCACGATAATTTTTGTACGGTACTTTGGCTAACCTGTGTTGTTTTAATTTATTTCTTGAAAGCCATTTTTTTTTTCAACAGAGTGTTTTTGTCGTGTCTACAGACGTGAACATTTTTTGTTTTTCGATAGTGTTGAATTCTTCAGTGCCGGTTGTAGAAATGAAGCGTGTGACAAAACAATGTGTATATGGGGGGGGGGGGGGGGAAGAACCCAATTCTTCATAACTTTTGACCTAATTATTCAAAAGAATGGCCATGCTTGTCGTCTTCAAATGTTTCGGAACACCATGCAATTGTATCTTTTCGATTGCACATGGTCGAAGACATGACTGTAGTCTGCATATTGAATCAAAGAAACATGCGGGTCATTTTATAGCCACGACGAGCAATAAATCTATATCGTCGTTTTTTTCGCTACTTCTGAAGAAACGAAAGTAACGAACGCAGAGTTATTGTTTACAAGTTCTTTTGTTTGTTTGCAAGACAGTTCTTATCCAACCAGGATAAAAGAAGCAAATAAAAAGACAGTTGTTCAAAAGTTTAACTTTGAATACTTTGAATTGAAGGTTCAAAATTTCCGTAAATAATTGACATTTATTACATATTCAGATGATTGTATTGTTCAAAAAGTTTTTTTAAGTCATTAATTTGCGTGGTATTCATATATAGGCCTATATATATATATATATATATATATATATATATATATCTTTTTTTTTCATATTATTGTTCTTGTTTCATCTTGTGTGTGTCATAATTCCCCAGGAAAAATTTATCGTGCATAATTTACGCGTAATTTTTTCTTATAATTTTCATTACTGATAGGTGTGATATGAGGTTGGCAGCTCTGTAAACCGTTAATACTATTCAGATGATGTAAACGCTGTTTTATTTCAATTTCATGATGAAAATCAAATTAAAAAATGAAATAAATTAAAAAATGAACATAAACTATCTGAAATAGCGCGTGAAATGGCTTTCAGTTGAAATTTTAAATATATTCACTGAATCCAAACATCTAAGGACTTTAAAGCATGTTAATGAATTTAAATTAATTTTATTGAATGAAATAACTTAATGGTATGAAATTGCCAATAGTATTTTAATTCTAGCCTATCGTGAAAATAACCCGCGAATTTTTAATGCTTCTGATCATTGACAGTCACGATTATTCGGTTGAAACGTAGATTTTAAGTTGATGACAGGACTCCAGGGTCCTTGACACGACTCCGAGCCAATTACAAACAAGTAGAATAAGTGGTTGCCCAATCACATGTAACGATGATATCAATCGATGAGAAATCTTAATGTACAGGCATTACGAGTCTAACGTGGAGTGAAAAAAAAAATATCCGCGAAACAATTGTTCCTTATAGCTAGGAGCATGTTCTTTTCGCGGAAAGATTTCGTGCCTGGCATTGGCGTAGCTGTGTTCGTAATGTTGGGGGGGACGAATAGGCTAATGATTTTGATGTCATGTAAACCCATTCCCCTCTTACTAAGACGGGGGGTCCGGGGGTCCTCCACAGGAAAATTTTGATTTTAAAAGTGCAAAATAGCGTTTTTTAAGCAGTTTTTGTATCTAACCATCGGATACATCGATGTTAAAATTATTATTGTTTCCTTAAGATAAAATTTGATGAGTGAAGAAATTACAAATAAAGTTGGGTAGAATAATATTATAAAATAAAAATATCACAGTCTAGAAAGTTTGGGGGGGGGGACAGTCCCCTCCACCCAAAAAGTTCAGGGGGACACGTCCCCCCTGTCCCCCCCCGGTTCCTACGCCCTTGGTGCCTGGTTGCGTGTTGATACACTCTGTGGCATTGTCTGTGTGTCGTCACTGGTTTGAGTTTCTCTCACGTCTGCATCAGGCACACGGATCGCGCAGACACTCTGGGAGAAAGCTAAACGCGTCCTGATTGGCCCGGGAAAAACACGGCGACAGCATCTCTCGCAGACGGCCGCCAATCACAAAGGGAGGATATACCTGATGCGGGCATGCCATGCAGTCCAATAGGCATTCAGATTCTTTTTTCGCACATTATGGCCCCCAGGATAGACCACACAGTTCTATGTATACTCGGGCAAACGTCGCCTCAATAGAGGACGTAGCTGCCCCGGCAACGAATTCTAGCGGCGGGTGCGGAAACTACGCGTGATTCGCGTCAAGACATGTGTGTATATTTGTCACGCTCGGCATTATTTTAAATAGTTCTACGTTGAGTTTTGTGCCCGAGTTTCGTATTGCAAGTGTATTTGCAAACGTGAGAAACACGTGAATTTTTATCTCGATAACCGAGGTTAGATGTTAAAACACATCTCTGGCGTGTGCTGAAAGTCTCGCTCACATGTTTTTTTTTGACGTGACAACGTCTAATAAATCGATGAATGCCGGCTGCACGCACGAAAAAGGATGACTCATTGTCCCGTTACGCACATTGTCCCGTTACGCTCATTGTACGCTTGCGCCGTATCTATCTCTCTTCCACTCGATTGGAACAACCATCGATTTGACTTTTTCGAGGCACATTAAACTTGAAACACTCCTATTCGTTTCCTACTTTTTCCTATCATCGTCCTATCCTTAACAGAATAACACAGATTGGAAGAAGTTAAATAGCAAACATGTATAAAAGATATAGTTAAAATAATCTGTTCGTTAAAGTAATAAACATATTTTAATTAATGAGTGCAAATAAAAGTAAATTTATCAATTAAATTGTAGATTTAATTTCACTCCTTCTTTGTATCCATACAAAATAGTGATAATTCAATAAAAATTGATTCAATTTTATTAATAAAAGTATGCAGTCATTTCATCAATGTTTTGTTATGACGTCGTCACGTTAAACTATCGTCCGTAAACCGACTTTACAGACAACCAATTTTTTTATGTTGTCGTTCGTGACTCGTCCTTCAGTGGTGAGTGTCAACACGAGAACTCTCCAAGTTCAGGGGGATCGAATGGCACGCACACTATCATCAGGACCCTCTCGGAAACTATGCGCAGGGTCTCCGCGTTCTTGCGGGACGGACTGCCGGCGGAAGTTACTTTCGGGTTGGCTCCAAGTTACGTGTTTCCGTCCCCACACCCTCCCTCCCCCTCACCCCTCTATACCGCCCACCTGCGACGTCTCACGCAAGTTCACCAGCGAACGATGACGTATATTTCCACGGGCCCTGGCAGCCCAAGTTTTCCTGGTAACAGCGAGAGCGGAGTTAGCATAGGTTTTACCTTCTGTATCTCCCCCCCCCCCCATCCCTTTTCCAAATTCAAAACCACCACCTCCTCCCCCCCCCCCTCCACTTCCACCAAAACCCACCTTCATCTCGCCTTGTGTGCAGATATGGCAACCGGCCTCGGATAGTTTGAGAGCGGACCATTCTCCCCACCACCCCCCCCCCTCCTTTTCGAGACGGGTTTTGGGGCACGAATTGCCGAAAATTCGTGCGGCTAGCCTCCTCCTTCTTCACCCCTCCCTTTCCTCATCCATTCCCCCTCCTCCCCCCCTCACTACATTTCACTGCTACAGGGTTCGTGAGAGGTGGTCGTGTTTATAGGGAGCGAAGCGATCGCATTTCCCCGTGGGCTGGCTTGCATGAGATCATTTAGTATTAAGAAGTATGTTAAATTATATTCATAAGTAATTAAAAAGTTAAAATTAATGTTAGTTTGACAATTATTTTAAAACCGGACATAATCACAATTTTATGATTAAACATGTAAACTGGTTATTTTAAACATTTTCAATAATTACTAACTTTTGTTATAAAAATATTTGTATTTTATACCAACTTAAAGCGCTATCTATTGAGTGATGCGTTTCAATAGTTATAACAGTATAAATATAAATTGTACTAAATAATTGAAACATTTATTTGGTTTGCAAAATTTTAAATGCAATCTCGTTATAAATATGATATAAATTGTAACAATTAACTTAACGTAATTAAAACAATAATTGATTTTGAATTGAAAAATACAATTAAATAAGACAGTATGTACTGCTATCTGTTAAATGAACTGCACACCACCATAAGATTGCTGAGGGTTTCTTTCCGAAAGCATGATATGAATTGGCGATAATATAATTCGTTATCCCATTGAATTATCATCTGTATATTCAGTTTAACCCCCCCCCCCCCCCCCCCAAAGAACTATAACCGCTCAAATCAAATGAATCAACGAAATAATAATCAAATAAAAATAGGATTAATTTGTCATGTTACGGCATAAATAATAGCTCTATGTTGCAACCACATGTTTGCAAACAGGCTCTATTCTGTAAGAGCCGTGAGGGATTAACATTATTTCGTGCGGGCTACTGCAACTATCATGAAGATCACACCAGTTCACAAGCGTTGTGTTCGACAAGTAGCCAATGTTAAGTCCTACATCGTGTCGAACCAAAAGATTTAGCACGGAAGCTTTATTGCAAGAGGAATCCAAAATTTATTGAAAGTTCGGCAAGGCCTAATCCCTCTTAAATATAGCTAAAATGGACGGATGAAAAAAAAATTGAGCTGGATCAGTGATACAATAAAATTTGTTAAAGTGAAACGATTTAAGAAAATGTGTAATTATATTTGATGGAGAAATTTTATAGCTGAGTTCCGTCAAATATCGCGCACAAAACGTCGTCAGATATATTAGTATGGAGACGAAAGAGTCTGACACATTGTAACAGGGCGTTAACAAAAGTTGAACGTGAGGAGGGGAAGGGATGTAGATAGAAGGAAAACATGGAGTCACCAGGGTAGGTGTATGTGTGTGTGTGTGTGTGTGTGTGTGTGTGTGTGTGTGTGTGTGTGTTTGTGTGTGTTTTCACGTGGACGCGGCGAAAAAAAACTTTTATTTCCCTTTGGGATATTTTTTCTTCTCTCCCGTCGTTGGTATCCGTGGGGTAGCGGGAGAAAACTTTCCCGATGACTTTCCACGCACTTTGCCTTTCCGATATTTTTTTTTTATCCACCATCTTGCCTCTTGTTATGTCCGGTTCATCAAAGAGAGTTACCGGTTAACATTGTTCGAAGAAAAGTCTTCCGGGTATAGTCTGAGGGGTTGGAGGGGGAAAGAGATGATTGTTTAAGAGAAGATCTCGGCAAGTCTTGCTTTTTTATCTTCTCGTCTTTATTCTGAAGAAGAAAGAGAGAGAGGTGCGTATACGGTCCAGTGGATTCTGCAAACATAATAAGTCCGGAGGATATTTCCCTTGTTGTGTTCACTTTTATTATTTTTTTTCCAGCCGAGTTTCTCAAGCAATAAAGAGCTACGGAAATACTTGCAACGGAGGTAGGATGACCCGTCATCAAAAGATTTCAGTAAAATGAGTCTTCCTCGAGGAAGAGATATAAAAAAAATATGTTAGTAATAAAAAGGAATTTAAAGTTTAAAAAAAAAACGCGTGTACGTGGATAAAGGCTTGAATGATTAAAGCAAATCATAACATATTTAGACTGTTTTGAATACGGTCTAATGATATTCGAAAAGTTGACCATCAGAATAGTTGCCAGAATCACCCATGCATACTTGTGTCATTTGAGACGTTTTTCGTTAAAAAATATTTAACGATAGTCGGTGAATGAAAAATACATTGTAATTTTTTTGTAGATGTAACAGAAATATTCGTGTGAAATCGAATATTTTGTAAATTTGTACATTTTACATGAAAACAACTGTATCACTACAAAATAGTGTTCGCAGTAATACTGGGTTCGGATTCTTACCCGGGCATATAAGTTTTATTTGTGTTGTCCCATTACCTCCAATAGTTATAGTTATTTGTAAATCGTTCCCTGAATAACTGCGTACAAAAATAAGCAAAATAAAACTAAATAAAGTCAAATTATTAAATATTCAATTATGTTTCTTTCTATTATATATATAATAGAAAGAAACATAATTCCAAATGTAAAATTATGAGCCAATTTCCGAAAGAAATACTTGGTATTATCTCTAAAAACCTATTTCATGTGTGCAAAAATAACGAAAGGTATGTGTTGCACAAAGTTACAGTATTTTCTTGTTGTATTATAAACTATTTCTTGCCAACTGATTTCCAAAGGAATATTCTGTAAAAGTACAGATTTTTTTGTTGTTGTGTGCAGCCAAATGCTGTCTGCAATTTTTTTCTGTGTATTAATGATTGTGATCTGAAGAACTTCGAACACTTGCAAATTAAATTCTGTTAGAAACAGAGCGCACAGAATCTGCAAACACAAACAAATGACTACCGAAAATGTATTTCGTGGTTTATTCACTAGGTAGTGTTAGCGCCGAAAGAATTCAAATACTCATTCACGACTAGTTTTTCACTAAGAAAAAAACCCCAAAACAGTAAAGTAGGTACGTGACCTGACTATTCGAAAAAATCTATACACAATGAAAAGATAATTAAAATTTAAAAAATTCGAATCTATTTGGTTTTATTATGTGTATTAATTTACCCAGTTACTGGAAAGCCATCCAGAAAATAATAAACACCCAGGTAAGAATCCGAACCCAGTGTAACTGCAGACACTATATTTTGTAGTGACACAACTGTCAGGTAAATTAACCAATTAACAAATATCTGTAAAGCTGCACGAAGTTTATGGTCCATTTACAATAAAATTTATAATGTGCAAGTGACAGTTGTGTAATGGATACCCACATTTAATCTAAATATTTTTCTTGACATGATGCTATTGTCGGCTAGTCACCATTATTTTTCATGTCGTTAGTTGTGAAGTTCTAATATTCTACGAATGGTCATTAAATAAAGCCCCAAACGGAATCTCTCTTTGTGAACATTTTTCCTCGCTTAATTGCTTTTGCTTGGTGATTTTCAACAGCAAAATGTTTCTGGCAGAGAAGATCATGAAGTTACGAGAACATGACACAAAAAAAAAGTGTAATTAATCGTTTTGACCTCTTTTTTTTTCGCGTTCTCTTCAAACGACATGGCAAACAATTTATGAAACATAAATTGCGTTTCTTTGGGCCCCACCAGCACTGTTCAATACGAAAAAAAAAAAAAAAGTAAATTACCTGTCTGCACTAGAGCTCACGCGCCCATCTTGCTGTAAGCAGCAAAGAACACGAGATTATCTGTTTTTATCCGTTTTTTGAGTTCAAGAGTTCCAGTCACTTCCGTTTATTGTTTGCACTCTCTTTGTGGATCTACAAAGAAGGCTCTAGCGTGTCTTTCAAACAGAGAAAACGCGATTCGGATGAAGAAAGAGAGAGAGGAAATTGCTTTTGGGGGATACAGAAGAAAATTTTTTTTTTTTCCCTTCTTCTAAGCTGACTGCGCAGGAAACTGTACTTAGTAATCCTTAGAGTAAACTTAGCAATCCTCAGAGTTCTAATGGACAGAAAATGTGCAGAAACCGATTCAAACTTATTTCCTATTACTCGCGTTTTCATCGCAGACTAAACATAGGCCTAAGAGTGTTAATCTCGTAATGCTGTTATTAAATAGTTTACTTTTTCATCTTCAATTTTTTCATTTTAAACAGGATCTGAAATTGCTGAATAGTAATATTTTAATTGATGTAGTTTTAATGCAACTATAACTATTATAATAAGACTCTTTACATTTACATAAATTTACTTTAATGTAAAAAGTAGGTAGTGATTATTTTTAAGAATTTCGAGGAGGTACTGAATAAAATAAAATTCGTTTTAGCAAGTACAATTATAACTTAACTTAGGTTATAATCGCAAGTACCATTTTATTTCAATTAGACTATTTATGTTAAGTAATTCAGTTGATGTTATTGATTGGTATGTTTCTAATATGTTAAAAACGACTTTTGTCTGAAAGCTATTTAAAATAATGAAACAAAGGTTTTCTGGTACCATGGATACGAAACTTCACCTCAAATATCTACGATTATAATTCTTTTAACATAATTAAATATATATTATCTGAAAAATAAAACCTGTAATGCACAGTGACGAAAACACATGGATTCGCTCGTTACCGAGGTTAGATGTTACATATCTCTGTAAAGTACTGAAAGATTCGCTCATATTTTTGAAGTGAAAACTTCTATAGGAAGGTATAGATAGGGAGTAAATTCATGTAAGTCGTCATCGGCATGGTCACGTGACGTGTTAATTTTTTTTATATTTCAAAGTTAAAACTTAATTTATTCCATTTTTAAAGATACAAGTTTTTAGTTTCATCTTTATTTTCCAAGGAAATTTTAACGTTAAGGTGTGGTACATTTTGCGAATATTGGATATTTTTTTATTAGGTAGTTAAGTAGAGGTTATGTTTTTTTCTTTTGTTTATTTATTTACAATGTGAATTTCTTCAAATGTCAGGTTATTGATTTATCACAGATAATTTTGATTATTTGTAGATTTAAGTAAATAATTTTTTGTTCTTTAAATGACAAAACTTCATTTCTTCTAGTTTAAAAGTTATTATTGGTAGGGGAAAAACTTATGGGTTCGCGTCACCGACATGCTAGTGATATAATACCAAAATCATTTTCTTGCGTACATTTGACGTAGGAATGATTTCATATCACACATTTAAAAACAAAATTTTAAGTTTTCACTTTTGTTACAGTCCCCATGACTGACTTTTCATTTTTTTTATCAGCTCTTGGTCGGCGCCATGTTGGTTGATTGGACGCCTGCAACAGTGGCTGAAGTAGAGGCGGGTTGCAGAGTATCAATCTGCTACTTTGTAACTGATACACGCCTGTATCAAGTGATACCTTTTTTCGACTACGAAGAATGTAGAATGAGAAAACTGATACCTTTTTACGAAGGACGTGGAAAGAGAAAACTGATACCTTTTTACGCTGGTGATGACGGCACGGAGGATGTGTAACCTGTAACGAGAATGCTGATACCTTGTTGCTTCCTGGGACCGCTACTGCTGTAGCTGATACAGAAGTATCAGCTACTTGTAACCAGTACATTGCTGTATCATTAACTAGATGGAACAGATTCCGAAAATTGCTGTAACAACCCACCTCTAGGCTGAAGTGCAGTGTCTGCGTTGTTGAAACAGTTTTGAAATGACTTGTGTTTTATGGAAGTGCGCGCCTGCGCGCTGACTGGCGTTGTGTTGACACGGCTCCTCTCTTCGTTCGCGGCTCAGCGAAGAAGCGTTCAATTTGCTCGCACGAAGGCACGGACGTGCATCAACGCCCTCGCGTCCCGTCGTTCCGTAACTCCGTAGTGTCCGTTTCAGAAAGATTTTAGCCCTGACTCCCGGAACCACGACAGAGCAACAACCGCGAAAGTGCGACGAGAAAAAAAAAACATTCTAACCAATCACTAGGGACCGGAAAAATTGGCGGGTTCAATGACCTCTAGGATGAACTTTACAGTTCTACGTACACTCGGTCAAATGTATAACTATTTGAATTTCAGGCTGTCGTGAAATGAATCCGCGAATTTTTCCGGTCTCTACCAATCAAGTTCGGCACACATGTGACGTCAGCGTGAAATATATATATATATATATATATATATATATATATATATATATATATATATATATATATATATATGTATATATATATATATACGCAGACACGACGGACTCCCGATTATATTAATTCCCTAAATGCGGATGAGATGTTACTGAAATGAGCATCATGATTGTGTTTTTTTTTAATTATTGTTAAATTGATGTCTTTTATCTCGTGAATTTTTTTGAGGTTTTTTGTTTTTTCTAAATTCGTTTGTGAAATCGTTTAACGATTGGGATTGTAATTCGTACTTGACTAAACATCATCGGACGTGTTCAAGCCGCTTTTTTGTCCGGAACGTTTTTTTGGGGGGTGTCGATGGCAGGAGGTGAAGAAAGTGGCTTCAACCGAGTACACAGCATGGCTGCTCCTCCTCACAATTCCCAACAACTCCGTGGTTGAAGTCTTTGTTCCGGCGATCCGCCATTGTTATGACGGGAGTTTGGAAGGAAAAAGGGCCAACGAACTTCGAAGCCGTGTTTCCCCCCCCCCCCCCCCCTCGCACCCACCCGATGAAGGCGTTCCCATTCTCATCATAAAACACACGATGCGCGCCGGAAGTGTGCAAGATTGACATCGCACTTCCGCTCTCACGGAACTCGTTGCCCGCGAAGTTGCATCGCGAATTAAACACAACTCCTTTCCCCCTCCTTCATCATCTCCTTCGTTTTCCCCTTTTTCCCCCGCGGTCTTCATTTTCCTTTCTCTACGTGAATTTCCCAGAGACTTAGAGTGCATTGTAAACCAATCTGAACACCTTAAAAAAAATAGTTCCCAGGTAGTGGCATGTATTTTCCCTCTGGGTAGAAAAAAAAATTATCTGATCGTTTATTGGACTACAATAAGGTTTTTCCCCCACGCTAGCGATTGTTTTCTTGCGTGTGATTGGCGGTTGTCTGCAAGCCCATTCAGGACGTGTTTGCTTTCGAACTGGATGGCTATTTGGAAGGCCGACCAAAATACCTGACATCCTTTTAAGATGAACTTTTAAGAAAAAAAGTACTATTTTTCTAAAGTGTATTCGAAAACAGACCAAGTATCTCTCGCCGATCTGAGTCGATAGCGGAAGAAATGACGCAGACATGAAAAAATTTCCCTGCGACGAATAACCATTTCTGTGAAGCTACTGTAATAACCTCGCTACTGCGGAGCACATTCTTCTGTAATGCACGCGAGCATTAGCTAATGGCACAACGTGTTTGTTTCCAAAGATATTAATAACAAATGCGGCTGCTATGAGCGCGCCATGAGTTTCTGTAATGGCAGGTGGAACGTCAGCTTGTAAACAGCCGCTCCTATCAGATACCGCTCTACCTCCTATAATAGGGTCGTAGCACGGTATGGTCTGTGCCACGTAACTTGACTTGCTCAAGCAAAAATATGTAACCCGCTCTTTAGAATTCCTCGAAACATAGCTCCACATACATCAGTCAGATCATCCCTGATTGGCAAAACAGCCCCAGCCAACCAGAAGAAAGGAAGGCTCTGATTGGCCCACAGCTTGCAGCCAGTCAGGAAGCACATTCCCCTCAGTGCGAGAGTATATAAAGGCAGGAAAACTGGTAAAGTAGGTAACTGCTTCCTGATGATGGCGACTGCTATGTCAACCGAAACGTCGGTGAATTTTTTTTTTTTTTCGCCAAGGATACCGCTACAACCCAGAAGCCAAGATTCTTCTAACTTGACTTGCGTTCGACAGTTCTTGAAAGGGATGCCAGTGTCACCCGTTTCCTAAACGTCACTTGCTCAGCACCACGTGGTGTTTACTCACCAACTTACACAGTCAAATGAAGGTGTTTATAAACACCATTGACAGAAAAATATTGGCAGATGGATGGTAGCAAATTCTTTTGAAAACTGTCAAATTTGAGACAAGCTAGCCAAATGACAAAGGCAAATTAATGGTATCGTTTTATTTAGACAACAAGCAACTAAGTGTACTGAAAATCCGTAGTTGCTATAAATAGCAATTATAATAACCGAAGTAATAACGTCAGCCTAGGTGATTTCCCATGGTAATCATAATCGCGTAGCGAATGTTTGTTCTTAACTTGCTAATAGTTTTGGGATAAAAAATTCTGATTATTTGTTATTAAACATAAATTAAGTCCTAAAATGTTTCTATCGACGTTTTCCCGTTTTAACCCTGAACGAAATCTCTCTAAAACTGCTTATTTGGATAAAACGGAGTAAAATTACAATAATTAAAAAAAGTACCAAAGGCCTATGACCTTAAAATATTTTTTGTATTGAGAGTGAGTACTTATTTAGGTGAGAAAAATAGCATAAACGCTAGGGCCGGTGATTTGCTTGCAAATCAAATTAAGTTAATGTGTACACTGCATTTTTTTTTGTAAATGGAACAGAAATGTTAAAAAATTACAGTTTTTTTTACATTTAGGTACACCAAAACAACTGTATTACTACAAACATTGTTCTTGGTAATACTGGGCTCGGACATTTATGTTTTGTGTTGTCTCAGTATCTCCAATAGTTAAAGTTATTTGTAACTTTTTCCTGGAAAGCTTTTCAGAATTAACTCCGTATATTAGTAAGCATAATAAAACAAATTAAAGTAAAATTATTGAATGTTAAATTATATTTTCCATTGTTTGAATAAATTATGCTTGAACTAAACATAAATTATAATATAAAATTATGCGCCAATTTTAGTAGGCAATACTCAGTATTTACTGGTATTTAACATATGCAAAAATAATGATAACCTTGTGTTGAACTAGTTCTTGGCGACTGGTTTCAAAAGGAATCTTTTGTAAATGTACAGTTTTTTTTCTTTTTATAAAATAAGAAAACTAACTGATGGTAGTTATCAAAAAATCTCAGATTAATTTCGTTAGAAGCAATATTCCAAACCATCATCTCTATAGGTTGCCTCGGCTATTGTGTTACGGCTTGAGACCGGAAAAATTCGCGGTTCCAATGACCTTATAGGATAGACTCCATGATCCTCTATGCACTCGAGCAAATTACATCTTCTCATTGGCTATTGAATATTACTGGGTATTACTGCAAACATGGGCGCAAATCTGTAGGATTTCCAGGGGGGGCCCGTGAATTATGTGGTTTAAGAATTTTACGCTAGAGGTCAACCGAAACAAGTCTTCTCTGGATGATAAGCTCGTATGTTATACACTTTATTTTTACGTAAGTGATATTAACAATAAAGCAGAGCAACATATGTTTTAGTAATTATTAATTAATGACTATAAGCAGTGATCTCTCAAACATGTTTGAATAATTTGCTAACCTAAATACATAAAATATCTATGAAAAAATATATAAAAATAATATACGTGAATATAATGCAAATATATAACACCCCACCCATACATTACCATTTTCCAAAAGTGTTTATTCTAATTTCAATTTAAAAATCAATTATTAAATTAAAATAAAACAAATATTTAAGGGGGGCTCCCATACAACAAACGTGAAAACAGAATAAAATTTCACAAATGATGTATTTCTGTTGCCGCTATAACAAGAAATACTAAAACAGAATAAAATAAATATTTAAGTGGGGCTCCCATACAACAGACATGATTTTTTTTTGCCATTTTTATAGATAATGGTACGGAACCCTTCGTGCGCGAGTTAGACTCGCACTTTGTCGGGTTTTTTATGCCACATCACATAATTACTGCAATTCAAATGCTGTTCGTGAAATTCTTTGTTCACAGTTTTTGATGCGCCCTAAAAACCCAAAGCGCCAAAGCTAATAAACGGATAAACATCAAATGAACGATCGAATCATATTAAAACCCTTAAAGACTATTTTATTTAGTAAAGGCATCAACCAGGTAAAAAAGAAAAAAAACTTAATGACACAAATGAAAAATCTCGGAGATAGAACTATGAAATTTATCCTTCAGCTAATTGAACTACATACCTTTCTCGGCTTATATTTAGTATAATCAGTGTTTTGGCAGTGAATTATTTAGTTAAAATATGCCGCTTGATTAGTTATTAAAGAGACGCGTTTGCTTCCTTATTAACTTAAATACGGATGTGTCACGTTTAAATACTTCTTTCTCACTCTTACTTCTGTTTACTCGTGCAGTGTTGCAGTTATCAAATAACAAATGTTATAAAGTGATTATCGGCCATGAATTGTGAAAATTATCGATTGATAATAAAAGGGGAGTGATTTTAAATTCCATATTGACGAGGAAAAAAAAAATTATTCCCTGTATATTCACATGTAACGTACAGAGCAGCTAGCCTTACAGAATGAATATGAGCTAAAAAATTCCAGAAAATGGTATATAAGTTTCAGTTCGTAAATAAACTAAATTCTGCTATAATTACTGTTAAAGTATTAAGTTGTTTATTTACTGGAAAAAATATTACATAATCACTTAAATAAAATATATTACCTAAATAATTGTCACTACTTATAAAACAATCAAGCTCACCAGGTGAGAATCAGATTCTGTTTTCCGTGTCTTCCGCGTCACGAACTTATCCATGTTGATGACTGGTGCACACGAGAGCAAAACCACTTTAAAAACAGACTACCTGAAACCTATAATACTGTTGTTTCAGAGGACAAGGTAGTGTGGGTAACAATGGGGAGGAAATGCTAACGGAACCCTACCCTAGCTTCGTCCTTTGGAATGAACGGTTTCTAGGAATTAAGGGTTTCAAAGTTCTCACTGGAAAACTCCATACCATGGCTTTCGCAGAAGGGGTAAGGGAAAATAACTACGGAACTCGAAGGTATGAATATAAAGCATGTCAAAGTGTCTGTCGTCGTTGTAAATAATAATCTGATATATATGATGTGTACACCATTAACTTTAAAATCACGAAGTGGGCCCCCCCAAGGAGGGGCCCATTAATTCCAGGGGGGGGGGGG
This sequence comes from Bacillus rossius redtenbacheri, assembly GCF_032445375.1. Classification (NCBI taxonomy): domain Eukaryota; kingdom Metazoa; phylum Arthropoda; class Insecta; order Phasmatodea; family Bacillidae; genus Bacillus; species Bacillus rossius. The sequence goes on from NC_086345.1 coordinate 16,000,956, forward strand.
GCCGGGCCCCCCTGGCCCCCCCGGGATCTACGCCCATGACTGCAAACACTATTTTGTAGTGATGCAATTTTTTGACGTGACAACGTCAAATAAATCGATGAACGCCGGCTGCACGCACGAAAAAGTGTCCCGTTACGCACATTGTTCCGTTACGCTGTGTCCCGTTACGCTCATTGTTCCGTTACGCTTATTGTTCCGTTACGCTGTCGGCGAGTGCAGTAATAATAGGTTATGTTATAATTGAATAAAAAATTATGGTGATTCATATAATTGATGATAGATATTTGATTACAATTTATTTATATGAAAACTTGTTCATAATTATATTTAAAGTTTATAGCTAAACGCCAGTTTTTAAAATTAATTACAAGTCATCTACACGTGAACTGTTTCGTCGACTGTTTATAAAGTGAAGTGAAAAGTTAATGTAGTTTTCATTGCTTATTACAACAACAATTTCGGCAACAAAGGTTATTTATTCTTGCATTTTAAAAATATGATTACGAGTTTAATTTCAAGTATTTATTCTTTTATTATTAAAATAAAAATGATTCAATTTTATTTATAAAATTATGCAATCATTTCATCAATAATTTGTTATGACGTTTTCACGTTAAACTATCGTCCGTAAACCGACTTTACGGACAACCAAATTTTTTTTCATGTAAATGTACAAATTAAAAAATATCTGTAATTTTAAGTGAATATTTCTGTTCCATTTACAAAAAAAAAATGTGTGCGATTTTTTAAAATGCAACAGGAAACACGGACATTTTTCGTGCTTCGTTGGGCTAAGGACGGCTTTGGGTACCTTCGGCGATGCTCGCTCACGAAGCCCGAAGCCACAAGAAACACGGAACGATCTCTATCTGAAAAGATAAGAGATTTTAATTTATTTTATTTTTTCCTGAGGAAGTTACTCTAGTTTCCTGAAATCTAGAGATGATGAATCATTTGAAGTGTGAAGAAGACGATTTCTGTATCGGGAAAGAAGCCAGGAAAGTTGTGGGAACATTCGTATTTGATGATTTTGGCGTTTACGAATCTGAGAAGTCCTTTTTTTTTTTTTTTTTTTTTTGAAGTGAAAACTTCTTTAGCCGCGTTGAGCGATTTTTGGTAGGGGGTTCGCGTCACCGACATGCTAGTGACGTGTTGCGCCAGACTGGCGAATCGCAGCGGCCTGTGTACATGTATACTCATATATACACCCATACATTGTATATACTCGACTGTATCATGTGCGTGTTGGACTCTACTTTTGTATGGGTAAAATCTTGTGAGTTCGCGTCACCGACATGCTATAGTAGCAGTACGTGAAGTTAAACTGACCGCGTTCAGCGATTTTCTTTTGTTTATTTATTTACGCAGTGAATGTTGATTATTTTTGGATTTAAGTTCATGGTTTTTTATTTTTCAAGGATAAAACTTAACTTCTTTTATTTTTTTTTGTCTCACTGTTGACACACAAAATTTATTTCTGCTTGTTCTTGTTCCTGTTTTTGACTTTGGACTGGATTCAGCAGTAACTATTTAAATTTACTACATTGGTTTGATGAATATTAAAAAAAAAACTGCGCTGGCTTAGCTACTTACGTAACGAGCATAAGATCACTTGCTTTCAGACCACTGAGTGAGTAATAAAGGTCCTTATTGATATAGTCTGGAACACCAAATTTATAACAATTTATATATTTTATAAAATAATCATCACAATTTCAAATGAACACACACTTTTTATTTTCTTCTGTTTATCCTCCTCTCCATTTCATGTAATAACAACCGTTTTCTTTTTTTCTTAACCAAAGATGTATCCTGTGCCATAGAGCAAAATTTGTTTCTACATATCACAGTACTAATTTTATACAATAAAAATGATTACAATTTTGATGCTCATTAACCAAAAAAAAACAATTAACATAAAATACTCTGTATGAGTGTAATAGTACAGATTTTTTTTAAGTAAACTAAAGATAAGACTTTTTTTAAAATTACGTAACCATGTTTCCTTGGAATTTACGGTACTTTCCATCAGAACAGAAATTCCCAAAGAGTTCGCTTGTCTGGAGTGGTTGCTTGAAGTTCATAAAGTTCATAATTTAGAAGGCTACGCGTCCGATGGCGCCAGCCTGTGGTCCTCCTAGGGGGGGTGGGGGGTGGGGGGGGGGGGGGGTTTTGTGTGTGGGGGGGAAGAGAAAGGGTGAGTGGGATATCAGCTGAAACGAAACCCCAGCGTGTTCTCAAGTGCGCCATGTCCATCCCATTAGCACTGGCGCGTTTCACCGCGGGGTTTGTAATCCATTTACATCCGCGCGCTTGGGCACCATCTCGCTAATGGTAGGGCCGTAGTCCGGCCTCCAGAGGAGGGTTAGGCCCTTTCCACGTCCACGAGTGATGTCTTCTTCGTCTGCATCACGTCCTCCTCCTTCTTCTTCTTCTTCGGCCAAGTCCCATCCACCGTCCAGTGCATCTATTTATTTATTTATTTTTGTAAAGGAGATTGAAGTCTTTCTTTCTTTGGCCTGTTGTCTGATAAATCATCTTTCAATCGCAGCAGCCCAACTTTTAGGATCGTGGAGCAATAGAGAGCCGGGAGGGGGAGGGGGGTGTTTGTAAGACTCAAAAGGATGGGTGTGAATTCGAACCCCGCAAATTTCGGCTCCGGTTCATCGAGACAAAATAGGTTGAAAACGTCTGTATGACTTAGTGGTCTGAAGTGCTCCCCAAGACTGGTACCTACACGTCTTTGAAGTTGCGGTTGCACCCAAATTATTACTTTTAAATAATAGAAGAAGAAAAAACTATTTTAAGATACAATCACTGAGCGTTTGGATTGTTTTTAATCGAACGAAGCTCTACAACCATGGCGAATTTCGTCACAGCAAAAAAATTATTTCTTTGAAATAATTTAGGATGGGGAATTCACACGCCACAAAAAAAATTGGGAAAATAAAGGTAGGTATTGGCCTCAATTATTTCAATGAAGTTATTTTACTACAGCTACAAGATTCTCATTGGTTGTAAAACTTTGTTCAGTTGAACATAGTCCAGACATTCGGTGTTCTTTCGTAAATAAATCCTCTATAATTTACAATAAAAAATTTTGTTCAGCCCCAAGTATGCCAGCTTTGCGTAGCATTTTAGACAATAAGTCGTATAGTTGTTCCCAACTTATTTTGTAATTATCCAATGGTCCATTTTGCCATCCTGTAGTTATTATAAATTCTAATTCTTCGTGTATCTCAAACCAAATTGCGCCTATTAAATTTTTTATTTATTCTATATAGAGCATATACAAAGCAAACAAACACAATGCACGTGGCATATAAATATTCATAAGCTAAGGGTTAAAATCATTGTCATACAGCTCTTCCATTTATTTTCTCTTCTGTACAGTTTAAATTCACGTTTCGCAGCGGGTTCCCTGGGATCATGTCCCCACAAGGTATTGGGGGGGGGGGGGGGGGGGCTGGGTGGTCCCATGAGTCCAGGGCCCGGGCCCAGCCCTACGTAATTTTTTTTTTTTTAATTTTGAAGAGAAACATCTTTGCTGAGGGGGCTACAATTTTCGAGCCTTTACGAAAACTCCGATCGCATCCAGGGCTAGGAAACCGTTTACATGATTTCACAGTATATTTAATGTAGCTATCCTAACCAAATCAACCGTCCACAATGTTTTAAAGTATTTATAATGTAGCTAACCTAACCTTTTATAGTGAACAAAAAAAACCGAAGATGAACGATCGGGCGTTTGGTTCTCTCGTCTGTGAAAAAAGCTTCCCAAATTTGACGCAGGCATCCCACTCAAATGTAGCCACCCAGCCATGAGGCATCGGACTCAATCTAACTCTTAAAATGGTCAGTAGCGCAAGACGTGTACGACGAAAAATATTTTTTTTGTGTGTTTACAAAAGGTTTCCTTTGAAAACCAGTTGCCAAGAAATATTTTTTTTTTTTCAAATTTACATGAAAACAAATGTAATCACTAAAATGTAACGTTCACAGTGATAACTGGGTTCGGATTCTTACCTGGGCATTTATTTATCTTTTGTGCTGACCCAGTACGTCCAATAGCTAAAAGTTAGTTGTTTGTAAATCGTTTCCCTGAATAGATTCACAGAATTAACTGGGCAATATTAATGTGCGTAATAAAACAAAATTAAGTCAAATTATTGATTATTCGATTATTATTTTCCATTGTTTGAAAAAAATATATGCTTGATTGAAACGAGAAAAAAAATATTTCATTCGTACAAAAATAATCAGAGCTATGTGTTTAACAAAGTTATAATATATTTTATGTAGTATTACAAACTTTTTTTTCCTGGTAACTGGTTTCCAAAGGAATCTTTTTGAGAAAGTACAGAAAATAATTTGTTCTGTGTGGAATTGTACCTCACTGTAAGCCATTGCCAATTCTTTTGCGCTATCCCTGTATTAATTCGACGATTGTAACGGTCTCTAATCATATTGATTTTGACTACTGTGCTACAACTAATGCTACAGGCTAGAACAAATACAGCTCCTATCCAAAGTTTATGACCATAAGTAGATTTATGTATTAATTTTTAAATAACTATAATGATTCTTAATAAAAATATAGTTAAATTATTACTTGTTATAGTTTGTAAAACAAAACGAATAAAATTATTGTTCAAAAATACTTTCTACAGTAGAAAAACATGTTTTTAAAGGTTTTTGAAATAATATATTTACATTTTTTTGTATAAAAAATACATCCCGCAAGAATATAGTTATTTATTTTAAAATTTTGAATTACTCAAGAAAGTTACGTAAACGAAAGCAATTCAGAGAAAATTTTCTTACCTGGTTAATTTTGCGTTTCATAAAAACTGTAACTAGGCGTCGAAAACTATTACATGCAGATCTTTAAAAGGTTTATTGTGGTTAAGCAGTAATTACCAAAATTTATTTAGAACTAAATTCAGTTATACTAATATGTTTTTTAACGATCTTGAACTTCCTAGTGGGGCCTGTAATCATGCAGTGGGATGTTCATGAGATAGTGAATTTAACGTAATTTTTAATTTTTTTTTACGTTTGTAACGACTGAAATTTTGGATTCTTGGCGCAGCACGCATGCGCTCGTGGCTAGTGACGTTGCTCAGTTGCCTCGGGTGCTTATCTACCACGCGAACGTGCGTGAGCAACGCATGAGCACTGATACCAGCCTGAGTGAGAACTAGAAACAAGGGAGGTTGGTGGTTATACGTGCTCAGATTATTTTAACGAGATCTCTCAGGTGCGCGACAAAACGTGACCAGCCAAGGTAGTAAAGGATTCGAGATAATTTCAGAGGCAACCCGCACTTAAGCTACTTCTGTGCGTACTTTAGTAATTGTTGCAGTGCGGGCTTCCGAGATAAGTATTTTTTTTTCCTCCCACCGCCTCTTTAAATTTCCTCTTTTTGTTACGCTCGTGAGTCGTTAGCTTAATTTTGCGTTTTTAAATAATTTTTTGCGAGTTTTTCTGCGGAACTTACATGCACGACTCCTTTCTAAAAAATATTCCTTTAAAATATCAAGGTTTTTTTAAAATTTAAATTTAACTGATTGGAAATAGTTTAAATTGTTTCTTTTTAGAGATAATTTTTCTGTTCATTGTGACAGGTTAAAATTTTGTCATGGTGTCACTTTGTTATCAGTGAGATGACATACCTGTTTTAAGGCCCAATTCCAAGTTGCTGGTGAGGCTATTAACAATATCCTCATCTGATGATACCCGTCATAATCAAGTTAATTTCGTTTTTTTTTTATTGTCTCTTACTGATTTCAAAATTGTAAATTTGGCAGCGTTTTGAAGATCAAACTACATTGTAAAGAAACATTATTCACTTTTTTTTTTTTTTTTTTAGTATTTTCTGAATAGACATATTGCAATGCTGTCAATCATGGTGAAACTAAATATTGACGTCTTTCCTAAATGATTGAATTAAATAACTCATTTTTCTTCTGATTAAAAACGACAGTACTTTAGATACAACCAATCTAGTTTAGGATACTGTTTAGGTTACATAAAATATGTAACCACAATGTATAAATATGTACAATATGAAACATTAAACAATAATGTAATGTAATTTTGGTAAATAGATTCTTTGTAACTAAGTAAATAATAATAATAAAAACGAATGTTCCAGGGTCTGAGGACTTTTTTCTTCCCCAGCCGTTTTAAATAAATCTTCCAATCAGCAGTAGCAAACGTAGAGTAACAGATGGGTTCAGATTTTCTAATCAAATAATTAGTGGTGTGTGCTATACGAACTGCAAACATTGCGTTTGGGCTTGTAAAATACTCACGTGAGTGATTACTCTACAAAATAATTGGGTCTTTCGTGGAAACCGTGAATCATCCACCCATTTTTTTCCCTCAACCCCCGTGATTTTAATTTTTCACGGATGTTGTTAACCAATCAAAATGCTTCGTCAGCTACCCCTTCCCTCCCTGTTGTTATCCCCCTCCGCGCGGCTAATTCAAACACCCTGACTTCCTGACGTGCAGATTATCAGCCACGCCTCTTCTTGCGGTTATGATGAGCGAAATATTTCACGGTGCGCATTTCGGAAAGTCATTTTGTTTTTGACGTGACAACGTCTAATAAATCGATGAACGCCGGCTGCACGCACGAAAAAGTGTCCCGTTACGCACATTGTCCCGTTACGCTCATTGTACGCTTGCGCCGCATCTATCTCACTTCCACTCGATTGGAACAACCATCGATTTGACTTTTTCGAGGCACATTAATCTTGAAACACTCCCATTCGTTTCCTACTTTTCCTATCATCGTCCTATCCTTAACAGAATTACACAGATTGAAAGAAGTTAAATAGCAAACATAATAATCTCTTCGTTAAAGTAATAAACATATTTGAATTACCGAGTGCAAATAAAAGTAAATTTATCAATTAAATTGTAGATTTAATTTCACTCCTTCTTTGTATCCATACAAAATAGTGATAATTCAATAAAAATGATTCAATTTTATTCATAAAAGTATGCAATCATTTCATCAATGTTTTGTTATGACGTCACGTTAAACTATCATCCGTAAACCGACTTTACAGACAACCAATTTTTAGAGTTGAATAATTTTAATTCGGCAATAACGTCGGTGTACAGGAAAAAAATGTATTCTCTACCTTTACAAATGATTTCTTTGGAAACCAGTTGCCAAGAAATAGTTTGTACTACTACAAGGAAAATATTATAACTTTTTAAAACATATAGCTATGTTTATTTTTGCATATATTAAATATAAGCTATTTTTTAACACTGGAAGATACAATAGAATATCCAATAATTGGACTTTATTTGATTTTATTATGCTTATAATGTGCGTGGTTAATACTTGAAATTTATTGAGGGAACGGCTAGCAACTAACTTTATCTATTTGAGGTACTGGGACAACACAAATCATAAATTCCCGTGTAAGAATCCGAACCCAGTATTACTGTGAACACTATTTTGTAATGAACCAAATGTTTTCATATGAATGTACACGTTTACAAATATCATGTAATTTTACATGAATATTTCTGTTCCATCAACAAAAACAAATTACAGTGTGTATCGTAACCGCCTGGATCTACTACGTCTGTCGAGATGACGATTGTGAGCACTTGAGATCTCCTTCTTGATTTTGAAAAAAACAATAATCAAGATTTTAATAATTATCCGTTTTGAAGAATCAAAAATTTAGCAAGAACGTCGGTTTCTATTTAAACTACAATGCAATAATTATAGTACGTCCAAACTGATGTGAATATATATATATATATATATATATATATATATATATATATATATATATAGGTACATCGTATAATGGGAGTTAGTGATTTTTATATTTTTTCAAAAAAACCTTACAAATTTCTATCCCTTTGGTAGGATATTGCCCATTAGAACTCTGCCAGATTTTCTATGTTTGTATTTTATGTATCAGTTTGGAAGTGATTTGTTAAAAAATACGGCAGTTACCGTGTTCCTAAAAATGTTATATATATATATGTGTGTGTGTATGTATATATATATATATATATATATACATATACATATATACATTTTAGTTCACGATGGTTTTGGGGTCTATTTTCAGGAAGTCGCAGCGTGGTAATTGCTACAATAGGTAGTATTTCTTGGAATTCTACCTTAAATGTGCGTGTGGAGTCCTCGTGCGACAAAAGTGAAACTTCTTGGCTATTATATTATATTATTAGGTACAGGAAACACATTTCTCTTTGGCTGCGGTCGCAGATCAATATATAGGTATATATACACATATACGTATGCGAGCCCTTAAAAATGCTATTGCGTTAAGTATGCAAGTATGCAAGTATGCAAAAAATACAAGTATCCAAGTGTTCAAGTATGCTGGGTCTAACATATACCTCCACTGCCGTCTCCTCCTCCACCGCTTTCCCCACCACGCACTCATGCGATCGGAAATCTTCGTAACGCTCGAAAATTGTACCACCCCTCGGCAAAGAATTTTCACTTAAAAAAATTGGTTGTCTGTAAAGTCGGTTTACGGACGATAGTTTAACGTGGCAACGTCATAACAAAACATTGATGAAATGATTGCATACTTTTATGAAAAAAATGAATCATTTTTATTTTAATAATAAAAGAATAAATACTTGAAATTATGCTAGTAATCAGATTTTTAAAATGCAAAAATAATTAACCTTTACTGCCGAAATTGTTGTTGTAATAAGCAATGAAAACCACATTAACTTTTCACTTCACTTTAGCAAAAGTCGAGTGGAAGAGAGATAGATGCGGCGCAAGGGTACAGTGAGCGTAACGGGACACAGCGTAACGGAACAATGTGCGTAACGGGACACTTTTTCGTGCGTGCAGCCGGCAGCCATCGATTTATTAGACGTTGTCACGTCAAAAAAAATGCACTTTTGGTCACGGTACGTGCGTGCAGAAAAACGAAAACCCTGCAATGTTACATACGTGTGAACAGTAGCGAGCAGGTTTGAATTCGGCGGGCTTTGAGTTGGGGACATCTCCATTGGCCGAGAGGGCGCGCGATCGCATTGGCTGTGGCGTTTGAAGCCGGGTGTTGGCGCGGTTGGATTTATTATCCAAAGTAGTAGCAAGGCAAGCTGTCTGGCTTTTAGAATAGTGGCTGGGATGGTTCCGAATTGGTGTGGATGTTGGTTTTGGTTTCACAAATTGTTTAACCGGTTGTGCTCGCACAGTTATTTGAAAATTTTCATTGAAAATAATAATAAAAAACATACAATTCAGGAATTTAAAAATAACATAAAAACTTCACAGTTACACCATGTTCGCACGTGAAATGAAATATAGCAATCCATAAAACTAAATCACATATTGTTATAAAATATCCTAATAATCAGCATTATTATAAGACTACATAAGGTCGATACTAGAATGTAAATATTTTTTAAATTTCCAAATCATAACTTCGTAAAAAATTACCGAAACAAATCATATTTTTTAGTGTAAAATCTATAAAAAGAAGATGTAACATTTAAAATATTTAGCGCAATCACACAAAAAAAATTGAGGAAATATTGTTTTGAAGGGAAATTCAAAGCAACCAACCATAAACGAGGGATAAAAAGTCTTTATTAATCCCGTGCTGTATGCAACATTTAAGTACTATTTTTTCTCGAACTGCGGAATTAAGTATTATGTAAAAAAGTTTTATCGGTAAAAAAATACTTATTTAATTTTACGACAAGCATACTTTCCACTGGGTTTTTCGAGGCACGTCTTAAAATAATTTTACTGCCCTTCTTCAATAAAAAAACAAACAGAAATTACAGAAAGCTCAGTAAAGCAAAAGGAGTGGTTGTCATAAAGAAAATTATTCGTTTTTACATAAAACGTAATTGATGTTGTAAACAGTAGCGAACATAGCTTTAATTTTTTTTTGTGTGAAGGGATTACTGAAAAATCTAAAAGTTACTACGGACAGTAGATTTGTACGTATTTACAATGGCATATGTTTAGTTTTGCTTATAAATAAATAAAATACCACGAGTGTTAGTACAATGACCGGAAGAAGTCTTCAAACGTTGAAATTTATCCAACAGGTATTTGTAGACATTCTGCGGAAATTTTAATTTAAACTCTCCTAAATAAGCATAACTTCATAAAGTGACGCTTATCTTGGACAAATCATAGAATAAATAAAGTACCAGTGCAGAGTGAACACCCACTGTCATTTAATCTTAGCGTTTTTTTCTTCATATTTGTACTTCAAGATCACAAACATGAACTTGAGATTTTTTTGTCACGCTTTTAATTTACAATAAACGGTTTGCAATTCAATAAATGGTGTATGTTATGCATTAACTATACGTTTAAAATATACTCCCACTGTCATTTAATCTTAGCGTTTTTTCTTCATAAGTATTTGTACTTCAAGATCACAAACATGAACTTGAGATTTTTTGTCACGCTTTTAATTTACAATAAACATTTTGCAATTCAATAAATGGTGTATGTTATTCATTAACTATTCGTTTAAAAGCTATTCTTATATGTAGATATACTATTAACAATCGAAATGTGGTTCATATCCGTACGTGGGTACTAGATTTTATTTCGTTAGCATGTAGATTAACAGTTGTGCAATTGTTTCTATAGCTTTTTAACATTATATTAGCTGATATATGAATAGGAAATTGAAGACAAGTATATCAATATATTTATGTATTCGGTCTTTGTAGTATAACGCATACAGTACATATAGAATTCACGCATATTCCACCCAAAAAAAAAAATCCCTATCACAGAAGGAGATTCATTGCTCATAGCACGCATAATCACTTTTACCACGCCATGTATCTTTATCGTTTAGCCAAGATTCAACACGTGCAACACGTGATTAAAATTTATAACAGTTCGTGGATTTGACGATTTTTATAAAGTTAAAACTAAATATCATAAAATACTTGACGTTTTTAATACAAGTAACATACGGTAACTTTTAAATATTTTTTTAAGGTTTGATTTAGCGTTGAGCTATATAGTATGTTCACGCTTTATTTTTCAAGCGTAACGCATTAGTCAGTGTCTCTTTTCAAGTCATGTGTTAGCAGAAAATATACATACTATGTCTTTTGCATTCTTAGATTTTGCATTTTTGGGATGAAAATATTTTAATGTATGATTGTAAGATTCTGTAGTAATAATCTAAAAATTAATTTGCATTTGGTTATTCCTTTTGCGAAAACTTTAATAAATAATAACTTTTTTACTATAACAATTTATCAATTACTCTTTTTGTATGTGTTTTAAAGTCGTCGCGTTTTTGTAATCGTTGGTTTACGCTAATTTAATGCTTTAGTGCGCTCGAAAAAAGAACTGTACTTTAACAAAAGATTCCTTTGGAAACCAGTTGCCAAGAAATAGTTTGTAATACTACGAGAGACTTTGTACACACGGCTATGGTTATTTTCGCATGTATTAAATACGTTTTCTCGATATGATACCGGGTTTCACTCACAGAAATTGACGCATAGTGTTGTATTTTAATCGATGTTTCATGGATGCACAAATCGAATATCCAATAATTGGAATTTAATTTGGGTTAAAAAAAAAAAGCTATTAACTATTGGATGTTCTGGGACGACATCAAATCGTAGATGCTCGGGTAAGAATCAGAACATTTCTTTTGTAGTGATGCAGTTGTTTTCACGGTTAAGTGTACAAAATTATAAACATAAGGCTGGGTTCACAATTAAAAAAATTAAGCGAGTGCATAGCAAGCCATGCACACGACCTGTGCACACGACCTGTGCACACGACCTGTGCGAACTGCGAAATCAGTTCACAATTGAATTCTTACTGTTAATTTCAGCCAATTAAAATTCGCGAACTATGCGACATCTGTTAGCAGTGTTAGCAAATAATCATATTTACTTTCAAAATAACGATAATACTATTATTATCTCGACATTTTCTTACCACAATATGGTTTAATAAATATAAACATATTTCTAGTCCCGCCAAAAAAAGCACTCTGCTCTTCTCTCATTGGCTGTTGTGCCATGCGTGCGCGACCGAAATAAAATATATTCATTTCACTCATTATGCGCACGACCTCGCTATTGTGAACCGTCAGGTTAGGAAACATGGCGTTCATATCCTATGCACACGACCTACTGTTACTGTTACAGTTATTTTTTTCAATTGTGAACCCAGCATTGTGAGTCGATTCTGTCGGCGACGTGTCGAACGCAAAGCAGCACCTTGACGTTTTTTTTCCTAACCTAAGTTAAAACTATGTGTGTAAGGGAGGGGTCTAGGTAGGGAAGACTCTAAGTGCGTCTCAGGGCAAGCCCTATACGCTCTAAACATGCGGGTTTTTAACCATGCAGAGAAGGTCACGTGCATCATGTGCTAGGAGGGGATTGCCCAGCCATGGCAGACGTTTTCGCCATGACTAACTCCCCTCACTCTTAATTCTAGACTAAAACTAGATAAGTTGGGCCCAGGTAAAATCTCCATAGACAGAGGGAAAACCCTGGGCACATAAATGCGGGATGCAAAGGTCATGCATTATTACAAGCAGGTGGATTACAGGAATAGAAGGATGGTCCTGGAAGAAGAGTGGGGCGTGGTAGAAGTTCTACTATGCAAGGGGTGGGGCACTTGGACTTTTAGTCCGCATTGGTTTGGTCAGGTCTGCTCTTTTGGGGGCGGCTTATGCCGTTTCCCGTCGTGCTGCCAGTTAGCACTCATTGTGACTGTGTAATATGATCGTGTAAGTGGGGCGGTCGCGAACTGTGGCGTCGGACTAGACTCCAGAGTGGTGACAGAGCTTCAGGTCGACCTGTCGCCAGTAAAAGGCTGTCGGTCAGTTAGAGAAATTGCCACCATCTGTCATTGAAAAGTCCTAGCTGCAGTACTACGCTGTGTGAGCTGCGGTCGCGAGCAGGGCATCGAGCCAGACTCCAGAATGGTGACATAGCTTCAGGTCGACCTGTTGCCAGCAAAAGGCAGTCGGTCAGTTAGAGAAATTGCCACCTTCTGTCATTGAAAGACTCTAGCCTAGCATCTACGCTGTTAATCTTCGAAGGATAATTTATTTATTCCATTAGGGCCCCGCTGGGCCAAAGCACGACTATTTGAATCGCCTGATAGTTTGTGTTGTGCAGTGTGTAGTGGGATGATGTGTGCTTATATATAATTGGGGCCTAATATTAACTTAACTTAATATTAACTTAATGTACGTGAGCTGCCAGCTTGTGTGCGTACGCTCCGCGCGCGTGTTCTCGCGCTCGGAGCAGGGGGAGGGGGCGCGCTGATTGGTCCGCGGGCTGCCGGCCAATCAGAGAGCAGTCCCGCCACGTCCGCGTCTACGGCGGGCGGTGTGACAGGATAGATTTTGGGCGTTTATATTTCTCATTAATGTCTGGGTCATAATTTCCTAATGTAGAAATATGTGGGTTTAAACTATTTGCGCATCCATCGTAAAAAGTTTGTGTAGTTCTGATGTAGAAGTCTTGTAAGGTTTCCGACTTCGTTTCACGATGCAAGGCTGCTACAGCACAATACACTGAGGCGTCTGTGTGCAGAAGTCGATTCTGTCGGCGACGTGTCGAACGCAAAAGCCGCACCTTGAGGAGTTTGGAACCTCCTCTTTCTTGTTCTACCTCCTTCTCTTCGTTCTTACCTCCCCTCTTCCAGGACCATCCTTCTATTCCTGTAATCCACCTGCTTGTAATAATGCATGACCTTTGCATCCCGCATGTATGTGCCCAGGGTTTTCCCTCTGTCGATGGAGGTTTTACCTGGGCCCAACTTATCTAGTTTTAGTCTAGAATTAAAGAGTGAGGGGAGTTAGTCATGGCAAAAACGTCTGCCATGGCTGGCCAATCCCCTCCTAGCACATGATGCACGTGACCTTTTCTGCATGGTTAAAAACCCGCATGTTTAGAGCGTATAGGGCTTGCCCTGAGACGCACTTACTTCCCTACCTAGACCCCTCCCTTACACTTAGTTTTAACTTAGGTTAGGAAAAAAAAACTCTCCTCTTCATTCTTACCTTCCCTCTTCCCCTTGGCAACTCCACGCTCCTCCTTCCACAACGCTCCATTCCCCCACGCTTCCCTTCCCCCCCTCACCACCCGCACTCCTGCATCACACCACTTCCCCCCCCTTCTCCTCTTTTCGGCGCTCCCCTTCCCAATCTCTTCCTCCCCTCTTCAACGTCTTCAACCAGGACCACCGTCGGCGTCGGACACGTGGTCCAGTCGGCCCGGGCAAGCAAACAACCGGCAGATGCGCGCGCAGCTGTCGCCGGCAGGTGTGTTCAAAGAGCGCCAGGTAGTTCCCCTGGCTGGTCCTCTCACCGACTGGATGACAAGCGTGCTGCGCATCGTGGAAAGGAAAAAAAAAAAATTGTTGTCTGTAATGTCGGTTTACGGACGATAGTTTTAACGTGACAACGTCATAAGAAAACATTGATGAAATTATTGCATACTTTTATGAATAAAATTGAATCATTTTTATTGAATTATCACTATTTTGTATGGATACAAAGAAGGAGTGAAATGGAATCTACAATTTAATTGATAAATTTACTTTTATTTGCACTCATTAATTCAAATATGGTTATTACTTTAACGAAGAGATTATTTCAACTATAACTTTTATACATGCTTGCTATTTAGCTTCTACCAATCTGTGTTATTCTGTTAAGTATAGGACGATGATAGGAAAAGTAGGAAACGAATGGGAGTGTTTCAAGTTTAATGTGCCTCGAAAAAGTCAAATCGTTGGTTGTTCCAATCGAGTGGAAGAGAGATAGATGCGGCGCAAGTGTACAATGAGCGTAACGGGACACAGCGTGACGGGAAAATGTGTGAAACGGGACACTTTTTCGTGCGTGCAGCCGGCGTTCATCGATTTATTAGACGTTGTCACGTCAAAAAAAAAAAGTGAGCGAGTCGTTCGGAAACTCGCCAGATAATGTGTGTGACGTCTATCCTCAGTTTAACGAGTAAATTCACGTGCTCTCGTGTTACAACACGGAAACTCCGGCACGAAGTACATAATATACCCGATGGTTTGTTTTTTCCAACTGCATTACCTGGACGCGAATCACACGTAGTTTCCGCACCCGCCGCTAGAATTCGCTGCCGGAGCAGCCACGTCGACCGTCAAATTATTCCATTTGCAGACCGAAATCTTAAACAGTATAATGAAAAGGTTCCGATAAAGGCGTAAAAGACTTGGAAAACAAAAATAACTAAAACCCAGTTTTGGACCTGGTCACACAATTTCTGTTGTTCCACGCAACTTCTGTTCCATTCACAAAATTACTCCTGTCAAATGGCGTAGGGCCTATACCGAGAGCTAAGATTTTACACATACAAAAATAAATGTATAAATTACATGGACATAAAACTTTACTTTAAGTAAACGTGAAAATATTAGAAACATAAACAGGGCAAGGGAAATATATCTCTCAACCATTAAGTTATGAGTAGAGACCTGTAAAATTCGCTATTTCAAATCCCTAAAGGATAGACTCCATGATCCTCTACGCACTTGTGCAAATTACATCTGCTGATTGGTTACCGACTCGTAACACCTGTTGACTGGAATGATCGTGATTCGCAGATTCTTCTGTTAAAGGTTTTTCATTGGCCCATAGTCCTTCAGATAAACTGTGGCCCAATCACTGAAGCAAAATAATGTCAAAAGTATTTGGACTCTATCCTATCGCGAAATGAATCCGCGAATTTGACAGGTCTCTAGTAATGAGAAATTATGCGAGATCTCGGGAAGTGGCACATTTTTTAGAATTTTAATATTTACTGTACAATTTCATTGTTCATGATGTAATTTTTTGAAAAACACAAAATATAATTTTTTTATTATTAGTTTCAAATCCCCTTCCAAACAAAATTCTGATATCCGTCATTGATTAGCCACTACACAAAATTAACCCTTAAATGAACTCACACCAATACTGCACTAGGTGAATTTTCACCCATGGGATTTTAAACGAAAATACATTAAAACTACGCGAGGCAATTGCATGAAAACGTTTAATTATATTTATTATTACATAGCATTTAATGTGAATGACTGTGGAAATCAAGGACGGAAATCCGTTGGGTCCAGTGGAAATTCTCAGGTGGCCTGTGGAAAATTTCAGGAGAGGCCTGTGGAAAGTCACAATGGGTTCCTGTGGAAAGTCGCAATGGGTTCCTGTGGAAATTCGCAGAAAGGGACATGTGGAAATTCGTAAGAGCGGCCTGTGGAAATGCACAAGGTGGGGCATGTGAAAATTCACAAGGTGGGCCATGTGGAAATTCGCAAGGTGGCCTGCGGACATTCATTCGCAGATGGGGCATGTGTAAATTCACAGTGGTATCTGTTGAACATTCGCAGGCAGGAACGTGTAAAAATTCAAGGAGGGCGTCTGTGGGAATTCACAGAAGGTGCCTTCTGATATTTGCATGGGGAGGCCTGTGAAAATTTGCAGTTGGCCTGTGGAAATTTTTGCAGACGGACCTGCGAAAATTCGCGGGGGGGACCTGTGGAAATTTGCAGGCGGGGGGGCCTGTGGATATTCGCAGGGAGCCTGTGGAAATTCTCAGGGGAGCTGTGGCAATTCGCGTGTGGGCCTGTGGAAAATAGTAGGGGGTCTGTAGAAATCCGCAGTGGTGCCTGCGAAATTTCGCGTGGAAAGCCTGCAAAAATTGCAAGAGGTTCATCGTTAATTCACAGGGAGGGCCTGTAGAAATTTGCAAGGGAACTGTGGAAATACCCATGGGAACCTGCGGATATTCGCTAGGGGGCATGTGAAAATTTTCAGGTTGCCCTGCGGATATTCGTAAGGGGGCATGTGGAAATTTGCAAGGGTAGCCTAAATGTGGAAATTCGCACGGGACCTGTGCTTATTCGCAGGAAGGGGTCCATTATCGAAATAACCAATAAAATAAAAAATGTAGCCTAACTTTTGAGAGTTGTTTCTCGAGTACAAAATATTTCTTTGTATTTTTTGTTATAGTTGTTGGGTATAGTTATAATTTCACTTACAGATTTTTGACTATAGCGTGCTTTATCGAATTTCGCTATATGTTTGCTGAATTTAGCTTAGAGATGAACTGTGAACAAGATATCTGCTGGACATAAGCATGGTTTTAGTCCCCAACAGTTGTGAAAAAAAAACCAATACGCTCTGTTTGTGAGAATTATATGAAAGAGTAGACTAAAATAATAAAATTAATATTATTAATTGAGTCATCGGTTCAAATAAAACTAAAAATTTTATGCATCATAATTAGTTCCTGGAAATCGTACATTCTGAATGTGTTAAACAGTTAACATGAACCTGGGTGCGTTAAGAATGTGAGATTAAAATAAATTACATTTGTTACTGAAACCGAAACATTTGTTTGAATTATATTTAATTGCCTGATTTTTTTTTACATTCAAGCCTGGTGTAATATTTCATTACTTCTAGTGTAGGTAGGGGAAAAATAAATAATTTACTTTCCAACATTGCGCGTGTATAAATTTTAATTTTTAATTTATTTATTTTTTGTTTCTCGTTTTAATCAAGTGCCCGGTTAATCAAGACGTCGAACGCCAGCGGACGTATAATTGCGAGCCCCCCTCCCCCTTACTTTTCCCGCGTGAACCTGACCTCACGCGAAACACACTCGTTCTGCGCCAAGGCAGAAAACTTTCTTTTTTTGTTTGTTTTGGTTTTTTTTTTTTTTTTTTCCTTTTCCTACCGGCGGCGGGTGCAAACATCACAGACTCAAAAAATTAATTAAAATCCCCGCCACGAAGGCCTTCTACGCCGCTGAAGAAATGACCCCCACACCCTCCACAACCCCTCCTTCCACTACCACAGCGGTCGTTCCGTCCTGTGTGGAATTAAACTTCCGGTTCGCAGCTCGTGTAGCGAATCACAGTCGACCTTTTCCCGGCCCCCTTTATTCTGACTCGACGAGTCGATGTTTGCTGAACGGACCGCTACACGTGTCTCGCAGCGAAGGGCTGCAATATTTTAATTTTATTTTCCTGGTGTGTTTTAACATCTCAGCTCTCCCTTATCGCACGACATTCTGCGGGGTGGATGAATTTCGCGAGCGCAAAGGAACTCGTGGGACGGAAATGCGTAACAACCGCGGTGCTGCCGTCCGTTGCGGTTGGCGCGAAAACCAAAGTTTTCACGTAGTTGCTTGGCTTCTGGGTTTGTAGCCTTTGTCCTTTGGCGAATAATTCACCCGACGTTTTCAGGTCGATATTGCAGTCGCCATCATCAGGGAGCAGTTACCTAGTAGGTATAATGGCAACTGCAATGTCGACCGAAACGTCGGTGAATTATTCGCCAAGGACACGGCTACAACCCAAAAGCCAAGCTACTTCAGACAATGGTTTTAAAAAATGTATGCTTGTATATAACATTAATCAAATTGCACTAGAATAAAAAAATACTAGGATAAAAACAAAGAAAATTAAATTATAGATATTTCTATGATTTAAAAAATGTATGCAATTTTATAACATCAATCAAAATTTACTATTCTGCGCCAATTTTTCGTAAGTGCTACAAGGTATATTCAGTATTGTTTTTAAAAACGTATTCCACATATGCAAAAAAACACAGCAAATGTTTTTAATTTTACAATATTTTTCTTCTTATAGCATCACAAACTATTTCTTGGCAACTGGCTTCCCAAGGAGTCTTTTGTAAAAGTAAAGGGGAAGAAAAAAAAGAGTTTTCTGTGCAGCTGATAAAAAAAATATATTACATGGGTGCTATTACGCCATGTGCGTTAGAAGCGAAACTAAAAAAAAAATAGAGGTATTGAGAATGTAGATAGAAGAATGGGTGCTAGTATACGAGTGGATAAGTATGCGATTTGATAAGTATGCGATAGGATAAGTATGCGTGTGGATAAGTATGCGTGTGGATAAGTATGCGTGTGGATAAGTATGCGAGTGGATAAGTATTCGAGTGAATAAGTATGCGATTGAATAAGTATGCGAGTGAATAAGTATGTGAGTGAATAAATATGCGAGTGAATAAGTATGCGAGTGAATAAGTATGCGAGTAAACACTCTAAATTGTGCAATTATAAAAGTCTGCAAGCATGCATATGCTAGTATGCTAATATGGAAATATGTAATTGCTAGAGACCTGGAAATTTCGCGGGTTCATTTCGTGTTATGCTAAAATTCAAATAATTATAACTTAGTGCTGCTTCTGTCATTGTTTCACTGTTAATCTGGAGGACTGAGGGCCAATTAGAGACCCTCACTCATAGAAGTGTCGAATCACAGGCCACCCAGTCGAGACGACTCACAAGTCAGCAGCCAATGAACAGTTAGCATTTGCCCGAGTGTGTAGAGGATATTGGAGTCTATCCTGGAGGTCATTGAACCCGGGAATTTTCCGGGTCTCTAATCATCGCCTTACCCTAATGGCATTAAATAAGTTTCACTTAGAAAAAAGCCGATATTTTTTTCAAAGTGAAACTTCTTCACAGCCTGATAGGGTGAATTCGAGGCGATGACTCATCCATAGCGTCACGAAAAGTGCAACGCTAAGGAATGTAAAGCCCGATGGAGGAGAGGGAAAGGGTTAATAGTCCATAGGTAGAGACCTGCCAAATTCGCGGATTCATTGACCTCTAGGATAGACTCCACAGTCCTTTAAATACTCGCGGAAATGACACCTGTTCATTGGCTACTGACGCGTGAGACGTCTCAACTAGGCTGTCCGTAATTCGGCACTTTCTTGGTTTAGTGTTTCACATTAGCTCACAGTTCCCCGGATAAAACGTGGGCCAATCGCAGAAGTGGTACGAAGGTATAGTTGTTTTGATGCTAGCCTATCGCGAAATGAATCCGCGAATTTTGCATGTCTCTATCCATAGGTAGGTACACGGTTATATAGTGAAAAGTGATAAAACCGAACAACACCGAAAACCACCATCAGTACACCATATCACACCTAAATGCGAGTTAATTCACCATAAAGCACCGAATTACAACAAAAACAATTAAATTAGTTAGCATATTCTATCAAAACTCAATTCAGATTACAAAAACGTAATCTTTTAATATAGTCAATTCAATGGATTTAAATTATCAAGCATGGAGTTAGTACCAAAATCTATGTAGGTACTAAATAGATTGGGAAAAATTTGTGTTTTTTTTACATTACAACGGTTGTTAGTAACTAATTTTTAAATCTCAATATTTTTACACTTGCTGATTTATTTGTATTGTTCCTAGTTGTTTGACATGCCTATTACAAATTATTATATTCTAAAAGTGTATCATGTATCAAAATGAAGTAAGTATCATTGAATAAGTAGGTGTGTATTTGTTGAAAAGGAGATATCTTTATAAATAAACTGAGTTTATAAAAAATAATACCGAAATCTATTTTTTTATAAATAACATTGGCCTGAAAATAAAACCTTTAAATCTTGTCCCTACCGATAGTGCAAGTCGAGGCGATGACTCATCCAGAGCGTAACTAAAAGTGCAACGTTCAGGAGCGAGCCGACCGCTGGCGGAGTAAGGGACGAAACACATTGAGAGCCCCACTCCCAACCTTTCGACAAGCGTTAGTGAAGCGATGCCCAGCTACGAGTAACGTAGGCGAATCAGCATAAGGCCAAACAACAAACCAAAAGGTTGTCATGATTAATCAGTAGAGACCGGAAAAATTCGCAGATTCATTCGACGATAGGCTAGAATTCAAACACATATACCCTTTAGATGATTCGGCTATTGGCTTACTGTTCATCTGGACGAATCTCAAACAATTAAAAACTCTCAATCAAAGAAGGATCTAATCACAGACAAACCAGCTGAGACGACTCACAAGTCGGCAGCCAATGAACTTGCGTTATTTGCCCAAGTGTACAGGGGAATGTGCAGTCCATCCTGAAGGTCATCGAAATCGCGAATTTTTCTGGCCCCTATTAATTAGCAAATTTAAAAGCAGAGCATCATAAATGCTTTAAATTTCAACCTGACGCGCGAAACTAATTGTAAATCGAGAAATTTCCGGGTCTCTTTAATATTCCCAGGGACTGGAATAATTTCACCGGTTCAATGACCATTCAGTATAGACTCAACAGTTCTACGGAATGCTCGGGAAAATGTCACCCACTCATTGGCTGCCGTCTTGTGAGACGTCCCAGCGTAGCAGCCTGCAGTTGTATGGTCCTTTGGTTCTCACCCTTTACTTCTACTGTATTTATCTCTGTCTCTCTCTCTCTCTCTCTCTCTCTTTCTTTCTGTCTCTGTCGTTTACCCCTAGACACCCACATCCACTGACAAAGTGCTGTTACCGTTTTGTCGCTCCAACAACGAGCGCTGTAAATTAATTTTCCCCGAGTCACCCCCCCCCCCCCCCCCACCACATCATACCACTACACCATCACCCACACCAAACTAGTCTCTCTTGTTTCTGCGGGATATTGAATTCGCTGCACTTTGCCGATGAACACGGTCGGAATTCGTTCATCCGGTTGCTTAATTGGCGAACCCCTGGAGGGAAGGAGGGTGTTTTAAGGGGGGGGGGAGGTCAGGGGGAGGTGATGGTTTGGTTGTTGTTGCGTGGCGCGGCCCGGAACGAACACACACACACAAACACAAAGTCATAACCTCGTTACCAACCGAGAGCTAACGTCCTTAAACGGCGTCATGGGTGCCGACACTGACAGAGATACTGCGTCCGATTCGGAGTCTCCTATATCTGATCATGACCGAGTATAGATATCTTGGGTTTGAAACAGACACTTAAAACAAACACACACACATATATATGATTTTCTATACTTAATATTGATCAGTATAGGAGACTCCGAATCGTCGAGATACTGCGTTCGATTCGGAGTCTCCTATAGATTGATATATCCTATAGATTGATATCTTGGGCTTGAAACAGACACCTAAAACAAACACACACATACATATATATGTATATGATTTTCTATACTCGGTATTGATCAGTATAGGAGACTCCGAATCGGCGAGATACTGCGTGCGATTCGGAATCTCCTATACCGATCATTACCGAGTATAGATATATTGGGTTAGAAACAGACACCTAAAACAAACGCGCACACACACATATATATGATTTTCTATACGTGGTATTGATCAGTATAGGAGACTCCGAATCGTCGAGATACTGCGTTCGATTCGGAGTCTCCTATATCTGATCATTACCGAGTATAGATGTATTGGGTTTGAAACAGACACCTAAAACAAACACACACACATATATATGATTTTCTATTTGTGGTATTGATCAGTATAGGAGACTCCGAATCGGCGAGATACTGCGTGCGATTCGGAATCTCCTATACCGATCATTACCGAGTATAGATGTATTGGGTTAGAAACAGACACCTAAAACAAACACATACACATATATAATATATGATTTTCTATACTCGTGTTATGATCACTATAGGAGACTACGAATCGGCGAGATACTGCGTGCGATTCGGAATCTCCTATACCGATCATTACCGAGTATAGATATATTGGGTTAGAAACAGACACCTAAAACAAACGCGCACACACACATATATATGATTTTCTATACGTGGTATTGATCAGTATAGGAGACTCCGAATCGTCGAGATACTGCGTTCGATTCGGAGTCTCCTATATCTGATCATTACCGAGTATAGATATCTTGGGTTTGAAACAGACACCTAAAACAAACACCCACACACACACACACACATATATATGTTATTCTATACGCAGTATTTATCAGTATAGGAGACTCCGAATCGGCGAGATACTGCGTGCGATTCGGAGTCTCCTATATCTGATCATTACCGAGTATAGATATATTGGGTTAGAAACAGACACCTAAAAAATAAACACACACACATATATATATATATATATCTGATTTTCTATACTCGGTAATGATCAGTATAGGAGACTCCAAATCGGACGCAGAATCTCGTCAGTGCCGGCACGCACACACACAAAGGTACGAAAATTTCCCAGTTTTTATTCGGCCGAAAGCTGGACTGCAAACCTGCATGCATGCCTGTCGCACTTCGATTAACAAGGGAAAAAAAAATTCCCGCCCAACGGAAAAGCTAACGTTGGTGCAGCGAACACAACGGTTTGAATTTTAGCCGAACGACAAATAAATTCGTCGTATTCCGGGTTGTCTCCGTGTATAAATCAAAACACCGAGAGAAAAAAATTGAATTGATAAAAATAAAAAAAATCGTTGTAAACCTGAAAAAAATCACGTTATTTTTTATGTGTACTTATTTCAGTCGTATAAACAATCATACATATAAGCCATTATTTTATCAATTATGTTTATGCAGTACACGTATGCATAGCATAAAATAATGAACTATTTTATTAAGTGGTGTTTAGGGAAAAAAAAATTCTTTATTAGTATTGTTGATTAAACAAGAAAATAGTTCAATGTGGTACTTTTGAGAGAAATTCTGGAACGCAACATTCTACAGCAAGATTATTTCAATCTCATTCGACTAAAATTATTAAATGAGGTAAAAATGAGTACGGATCACGATATGAAATACTGCATTGGAATCTACCAATGAATTGTAACGTGACGGTTACAAGGAATAGAGAATTAAATTTGAGAATTTGCGTAAAGTTGTGTGTGTGTGTGTGTGTGGCTTTTCTTTCGTATGCGAGAGGTTTCCGATTTTTTTTTCAAATTCGAGAGTATGGCGAAGTTGCGGGAAATCCGCAAATGAAAGACAAAAATACCTCGTCGATGCGTTGCCCCTATACCTCATCTAACCCTCTCCCCCCCCCCCCCCACACACACACACACACAAACATCATCCGAGCTTTCCTGAAGCATCACTCTGTGCGCAAAACGGAACGACCGGCCACGTCATTTTTCAATCGATGTCCGCTCCCGCTTCAAAGCCATCCTGGTTCTGAGTTTGAATTCTGGAGATACGCCCTATTTATAACATATCAGATTTAATATTTCAGATTCGCGAGCAAGGGCTTAGGGCTTCAGTTGATTCCTCCTTTATTCCTCCCCTTAATTTCCAACCCTCCCCCCACCGTTATTTTTCCATATTGGAGGAGAGTTATTTTATTTTATTTTTTTTTTAGAATCTAAACTATTGATTTTGTGCCAACGTATAAATAGATTCCATTTAGTTAGGGCAGAATCAAGAAAGAACAAGTACCTACGTTATTTTATTTCCATTTTTTTTTACACTGTTGAAAAATTTTCATCTTAAATTCACGAACAGTTTCAGTTGCAAATCACACCAGGGATCGACGTTAAAATAAAGGGTAATAAACTTAATGCGTTGAACATTCACTCACGGAAATAATCTTTCGGTATTATTCAAACCTATTAGCAATTTCTTAAAATCAAACTTTAATTTGCAGTGTAATTCTTAGTATTTACCTACGAAGTGTGATAAAAAAAATACACTGAATTTTTTTTTATTGCGAACAAAGTAATAAGCTTACATCAAATTTGAACTGATCTCATTCAAAACACACTGCTTGAATAGCGATGCTCACTTTCCCCAATGTTGATTCTCATTTCTGGAAGGACCTTTAGCTGCTCCGTTCTCAGAGCGAAAGATAAAATTATGCTAATTATAAACAGTTCCGATAAGAGCGAAAATACTTGAAAATATAATCAATCCCGTCTTTGGACCCGATTTTCGACAGCGAATTTTAGTAAAGTTGCCCATTTAGCTGAAATTTATAAAAAACCGTTAACACTATAACGTTTCCCTCTTTGTGACAATATGGTTCGCGCCATCCAGCACAGATGGCAGCACCGTGGTTACACATTTCCGTTCCGTTTACGAAATTACCCCTACCAATTAACGTATAGGTAGGTACCTATATCTAGGACGTGACGCTTCAGAAACTCTTGGTTGGTTAAGGCCCTTGCCTTCCGGGTACACGGGATAAGTGAAGACCCGAAAATATCGCGAATTCCTTTTGGCGTCGGGCTGAGATTCGAAGCTTTATGTTTGATTTGACATTGGCCGATTTCTTAGTTGGTGACCTTTGTGTTCTTGTTAATCGGCGTTATCTGATTCGCTCAACTTCTCTTCCTGGCTGGGCATCGTTGGCTCACGGTCGCAGGAGGGGCGTGTCCAAATAACTGTTGTCCAATCACGTACGTAGTACACGGTGCGCGTGTGGAATCCGGTGGTAAACCGGTGGATTGGATTCGTCCAAGTAAACAATAATTATATACACTCATTTATTTTAAAAAAAGCATTACAAATACATAAGTTATTTATGCAGGAAGGATTTTATGGTACTCGTAATTTGTTTTTTTTTTCAAAGCAAATAACCACTTAAATGTATAAATGTTTAATTTGAGAAAGTTTTAGAGAGTCACTGAAATTAATAATGGTTAGATACATGCAAAATTCGCGGATTCATTTCGCGATAGGCTAGCATCAAAACAACTATACCTTCGTACCGCTTCTGCGGTTGGCCCACATTTTATCCGGGGAACTGTGAGCCAATGGGAAACACTAAACCAAGAAAGTGCCGAATCACGGACAGACTAGTTGAGACGTCTCACGCGTCAGTAGCCAATGAACAGGTGTCATTTCCGCGAGTATTTAAAGGACTGTGGAGTCTATCCTAGAGATCAATGAATCCGAGAATTTTGCAGGGATCTAATAATGGTCATTAATTTCTAGCAGGGTTTTTATAGCCGAAACATCTTAACTCATCTGGAGGTCTGAACTTTTTTTTCTGTGGGAATTTTATGGTTGGGAGGTTAAAATTTTGACGGCGTGGCAGGACCTTCAGTGCAGGCAACGTTCTCGCTAGAAGTTTCCCACAGTGCCGGCGGTCTTTTGCCCGAGGGGGAGGGGTTTGTGGGAAGAAGGGGGGAGTGTGGTTCAACTGGATGATGGAGTCCTCCCCTCCAAAGCTGAGCATGGATGGACGGTTGTTGAAGTGGGCTTTTCCTGGGGGGCAGCGCGCACTTCAGATCTCCGCGTGCGAGCTTCCTGTGCAGCCCCCGCTGTGCGTTTGTGCCCTACCTCCCTCCCTCCCTCCCTAACCACTCCTCACCGTCCAATCCCCTCCCAGCACTCGTGTCTGTCCTGCGCCTATCAAAAAGGAACCGGAAAAAAATTCTCGTTTTAAATGACCTCCGGTGATGCCCGGTGCAAAAAAAGTCTCATTTCGGAGTACTTTCATGAAAGATTCATCTGCGAACCAGTTGCCAAGAAACAGTAGTTTGTAAATACTACACAACACAGTGATTATGGTTTTTTTTTTAGCATATATGAAATACCTTTCTTTAGATAACATGGATTTTTTTTTCTTTTTTACAAAAAAAACTGGCGCATAATTTTACCTATATATTAATTGATGTTTCGTTAATTCTATAATCTTTTTTAAGATTTGTGCAATGGGAGTGCATGACTTGATGTAAGCTTTTGGACATACGCCATTGCTAAAGCACACGTATGTCTGTAGAAGAAAACTACAAAAAAAACAAAAGACAAAAAAAACAAATTAAGCAAAAGATTTGCTGTTGTCAACAGGATATAAACACCGCATAATATTCCATAACAGGAATATGGTCAACAAACAAAGAAAAACAAAGAAAAATTGACTAACAGAACGGAAAAAAAACCACAAATGATGACAGCACAAAAAATATTGAACCCAAAAAAAATTCAGCCCATGATAAAGATTATCAAGTATTTTGCTTTAGTCTGTTTATTTGTGAGCGCAGCTAATACTGGAAAACGTTTTAGTAATTTCAAGTAAATTTATTTGCAAGGCGAGAACACACGGATTTGCTCGTTACAAAGGCAAGTGCAGAAAGGCTCGCTCACATTTTTTTTTTTTTTTTTTTTTTTTTTTTTTTTTTTTTTTTTTTTTTTTTTAAGATGTGAGGTGGGTAAATGAGCTTCATCACCGCATTTCTGAGCAGCGAATCCTTTTAACATCATTCCGCAAATCTCCTTTGGGGCTGCATGCATTGGCCCTGCTAATCTCTCCCGGGGATTGCAATCTCCATAAATAACGCAGCAGACGGCGGGTGGCAGGCGCAGCTGTGTATGTTGGGTGTCGGGTGTGGTTGGAGGAGTGGAGGAGGTGGTTGTTGGTTGGAGGAAGAGGGTATGGTTGCAGCAGCCAGCGGTTGGAGACGATAGCACCCAGCCCCGTCTCCTACAACCTTCCTTCCCCCCGCCCCTCTCCCATCATCCCTTGTCCTATTTCCATGCCTCAGGCAACGCCCCGAGTAATTAGCCGTAACGCCGATAATTAACTCCCCCGAAAGAGAGACGCCATGCGCACGGTCCGGGGGCGTAGCCGCGGGGAAGAATTTCGCTTGTCCTCCATTTTGGATTATGACGTCACTGCCACCAAAATTTCTAATATATATATATGGAAAAAAAAACAACAATCCAAAAATTCTTCAAAATTACTCAAAATTTGGCCTATTCCTAGAGAAAAATTTCCTGTTTTGAGGAAAAAAGTTCAAACAATCTGGAGGGGCAAATGCCTCAAAAAAGGCTTAAATTTCTAAACAGAAAACTCATTTTAAAAAAACTTTAAATTCAAGTCGTTGGGGTGGACCTTGTTCCCGAATGATGTCTGGAATATGACACCTTGCGTGGAATTTTAAAATCTTGCTACTACATTTTTCTGCTAAAGACCCCGGTTCTGCCGCGGACCCCGTGACCAGCCGTGAAGGGGTGACTGAATTGTTGCCCCTTGGAAGGGCAGCCCTTCAGGATTTCTCTGACAGTGGTGTTTTTGAAAGGTGGTCTGAATTGTTGCCCCTTGGAAGGGCAGCCCTTCAGGATTTCTCTGACAGTGGTGTTTTTGAAAGGTGGTCTGAATTGTTGCCCCTTGGATGGGCAGTCCTTCAGGATTTTTCTGACAGTGGTTAGTTTGTAAAATGACCTAACCTAACCTAAACTAAACAAACCACTGTCAGAAAAATCCTGAAGGGCTGCTCTTCCAAGCGGCAACAATTCAGACAACCTTTCAAAAACACAACTGTCAGAAAAATCCTGAAGGGCTGCTCTTCCAAGGGGCAACAATTCAGACAACCTTTCAAAAACACTACTGTCAGAAATATCCTGAAGGGCTGCCCATCCAAGGGGCAACAATTCAGACAATCTTTCAAAAACACTACTGTCAGAAAAATCCTGAAGGGCTGCTCTTCCAAGGGGCAACAATTCAGACAACCTTTCAAAAACACTACTGTCAGAAATATACTGAAGGGCTGCCCATCCAAGGGGCAACAATTCAGACAATCTTTCAAAAACACTACTGTCAGAAAAATCCTGAAGGGCTGCTCTTCCAAGGGGCAACAATTCAGACAACCTTTCAAAAACACTACTGTCAGAAATATCCTGAAGGGCTGCCCATCCAAGGGGCAACAATTCAGACAATCTTTCAAAAACACTACTGTCAGAAAAATCCTGAAGGGCTGCTCTTCCAAGGGGCAACAATTCAGACAACCTTTCAAAAACACTACTGTCAGAAATATCCTGAAGGGCTGCCCATCCAAGGGGCAACAATTCAGACAACCTTTCAAAAACACTACTGTCAGAAATATCCTGAAGGGCTGCCCATCCAAGGGGCAACAATTCAGACAATCTTTCAAAAACACTACTGTCAGAAAAATCCTGAAGGGCTGCTCTTCCAAGGGGCAACAATTCAGACAACCTTTCAAAAACACTACTGTCAGAAATATCCTGAAGGGCTGCCCATCCAAGGGGCAACAATTCAGACAACCTTTCAAAAACACTACTGTCAGAAATATCCTGAAGGGCTGCCCATCCAAGGGGCAACAATTCAGACAACCTTTCAAAAACACTACTGTCAGAAAAATCCTGAAGGGCTGCTCTTCCAAGGGACAACAATTCAGACAAACTTTCAAAAACACTACTGTCAGAAATATCCTGAAGGGCTGCCCTTCGAAGGGACAACAATTCAGCTCCCCCGCTGTGGACAGGTGAGAAGAGCGCGCGGCTTAAACAAGGGCATCGCGTGCGGATCTGAGCCAGTCGCATCGCGTCCTCCTTCCGTCCTTCGCCCGCCCGTCACGTGACCTGCAGCCAATCGGATGGCCCGAAACATTCCGTTCGTCCGTCCGTCGTCAGCTTGGCAAGCTCCAACTTTTGACAAACTGATGGTGTGAGTGTGGTGGTGGGTGTAAGAATGGGTATGGGGGTGGGAGTGGGGGTAATGATGGGTATTGGGGTGGAAGTGGGTGTAAAGGTGGGGTTGGGTGTGGGGTGTGTGGTTTTCGTTGCGACAGTCTATTGTTTCAAGGTTACAGGCCTGTGGTTGTTTTGTGTGATAAAAGCTGGATTTACAATTATCCGCACGTTCGCCATAGAATCTTTCTACTTGGATGCAGCCAGCAACTAGGAAGGCTTACTATTTTTTTTTAAAGAAATTTATTAATTACTAGATAATGCCCGGCATGCGTTGCAATGCCTCAATCAATTTTTTTTGTAATTTTTTAAACGTATACTAAGCATATCTCTTTATCTCTCTAATTCTCTATCTCTCTATGTATATCTCTATAACTCTCTCTATCTTTATATTTATATTTCTATCTCTCTATATCTTTCTACATATATATCTCTATATATCTTTCTAGCGGACCCGACAGACATTGTCCTGCCCAAATGTACATATGGCGGTAAGTATTTCAACGCTGGACATTTTGTATCTTCTCATTATACATACCCCTCCTCTTGGGCACGCCACTGCCGTTACCAAAAACCTTCCCCATGTTTACGCAGAAGGCAACAACAATGCAAAAGCCCGTTGCCATGGAGGCTAATTATCAACAATGCTTAGTTTTTTTGCTTTTAAAGCGTGTTTTTTTAGTTTTTTCTTAACTCAGAATCGAGAAAAAATATCCAATTGTGAATCTAAACCATCCTCGAATCCCCGTGAACTCACACAAAACATTTCATCAAAATCGGTCCAGCCGTCTAGGAGGAGTTCAGTGACATACACACGCACACAAGAAATATATATATATATAAAGAAGATTTGAATTTTTTTTAAATATTTATTTAAATATATTTTAATATTTTCATGCATTGTTATTTACTTTTGTGTCTCAAATAATAATTATTTTTTGTTTGAAATATAAAACTCAAAACGTGTGAGTACACAAGTTAAAAGATTAATGCGGAAGCAGGTTAACCAATAAACCAACTTTAAAAAAAACTTTTTAAAATAAAGGCAATGCCTTTCAGACATTTATGAGGTTATGATTTCATCCATCCGTCGAAAGTTAAAGCTTGACAAGGTTTTGACGTACGGACGGATTGGAAATTTTTCGGGTCATCTGATTGGCTCTATGTCGCGTGTTGTTGCCGGTTCATCTGAACGTTGCGATTCTTAAAAACTCACGTCCAAACAATTAACTCACGACTCTAAATTTTTTTCGGAAAAAAAAAAATCTCATGCAATACGTACATGAAAAGGACGCAAACAGCAAACAACAGCTATGTGAATCTCCCGAGAGAAATGCATGAATTGTCGGCAACACTATCACGGGGGGGGGGGGGGGGGGAATCTTACGGACGGATGAGGTTAGGTTGTAAAACGCTTGGCTGGATGCGTGGCGTTCGTACGGATGACGAACGGAGACGACGGGGTACTATTTTAGTTCCGGGGTACTATTTTAGTTCCGTCTTACTCTGGACAAGTGCCAACTCTTGCATTCACGTAACTCCTTGCGAACACGGAAGCAGACACGATGGCTGCGCTGATAGCCATTAAAAAAAATTGTTTCATCTACAACCGTCAGTAGGCTACTACGTATTTTTTTTTTTTTTTTTTTTTTTCGTATTTGCGATTCTCAAAACGGTTATGATCACGTGTCTTCAGGAATTTTTTTTTTTCTCGATAGATGCGTGTTACGTTACTGGGTTCAAAACATTTTGACGTGCCAAGGTCTAATAAATCTATGAACGCCGGCTGCACGCACGAAAAAACGTCCCGTTACGAACATTATCCCGTTACGCTGTGTCTTGTTACGCTCATTGTACGCTTGCGCCGCATCTATCTATCTTCCACGCGATTGGAACAACCATCGATTTGACTTTTTCGAGGCACATTAAACTTGAAACACTCCCATTCGTTTCCTACTTTTCCTATCATCGTCCAACACAGATTGGAAGAAGTTAAATAGCAAACATGTATAAAAGTTATAGTTAAAATAATCTGTTCGTTAAAGTAATAAACATATTTGAATTAATGAGTGCAAATAAAAGTAAATTTATCAATTAAATTGTAGATATTTCATTTCACTCCTTTTCATTCATACAAAATAGTGATCATTCAATAAAAATGATTCAATTTTATTCATAAAAGTATGCAATAATTTCATTAATGTTTTGTTATGACGTTGTCACGTTAAACTATCGTCCGTAAACCGACTTTACAGACAACCAATTTTTTTTCAACTACAGGAACTAATTTTGACCGTCATGCTTTTAATTTGTGCCAATTTTGAATTTCATTATTACGTTGCTAAAGAAAACTTATATTGTTAACCTACGTATGTGACTTTGATTAGTAGGTTTTGATCGCAAAAATTTCCAGCAATATCATTGTTTGCCCTTTTTTTTACGCTCCCATGCACTGTGGAGTCACCAGATGGCCAGCGGTACGTTAAAATCTTGCGCTTGCGTGCCCATGTTTTTATTTCTCAGTGTGTCAATGCAGAAAGGGCCTAAAACTTTTAATTACGTTGAAGACGATTGTTATCAACTACTCGCCTCAAAAGAGCCATCGAGAGAAGCCACGAGCCACGGGGAAAATAATTTTGTCACACTCCCTCCTACCTTTTCCCAAAATTACTTTATGTATAAAATTATAAACTCCACATTTAAAAAAAATTGGTTGTCTGTAAAGTCGGTTTACGGACGATAGTTTACCGTGACGTCATAACAAAACATTGATGAAATGATTGCATATTTTATAATAATAAAATAATAAATATTTGATATTATACAAGTAATCAGATTTTTAAAATGCATGAATAATTAACATTTATTGCCGGAATTTTTGTTATAATAAGCAATGAAAACCACATTAACTTTTCACTTCACTTTATACAGTCGACGAAACAGTTCACGTGTAGATGACTTGTAATTAAATTTAAAAACTGGCGTGTAGCCATAAAGTTTAAATATAATAATGAACAAGTTTTCATATAAATAAACTGTAATCAAATATCTATCATCAATTATATGAATCACCATAATTTTTTTAGTCAATTGTAACATAACCTATTATTACTGCACTCGCCGAGAGCGTAACGGAACACAGCGTAACGGGACAACGAGCGTAACGGGACAACGAGCGTAACGGGACAACGAGCGTAACGGGACAACGAGCGTAACGGGACAATGAGCGAAACGGGACAATGCGCGTAACGGGACACAGCGTAACGGAACAATGTGCGTTACGGGACACTTTTTCATGCGTGCAGAAGGCGTTCATCGATTTATTAGACGTTGTCAAGTCAAAAAATAATCTAGAGTCTGTAAACGTTACCACGGACATAATTCTAACAGAGGCGTAGTCATGTGGGAGTTCCGTGTGTTCATGACCCCTCCCTTCCAGGATTTAAAATAAATAAAAAATATGTACAAGCGAAAACAGAATAAGGCAATTACAGCAGCTTAGCTACATGAGGTCACAGAGAGATTACTTTAAGAAGTATTATTGTAATCCTCTGTGGGCGCGCAATTAATCCTACACTGAAGCGGCGGGAATTTGTGTTACCAAGTTGTCCACGTTTTAATGCCCGTTTTTACCCGTCTGATACTGTAGGCATGTCGTACGCGCAAACTTGACATGTGGTTTTCATTTACAAAACAATGTTGTTGTTTTTTTTACTGTTTTTTTTTCTTCAAAATTTTGAAGACCTGACTTAAGAACAGAATATAAATGTTTCCAGTATTCATTTCTCAAACAAAAGTTCTTGCGTGTGAACGTTTGCGTTCTAGAGGTTTGCTATTCCTAGAGATTTTAGTGTGACAAGAAAAAAAAAACAATTATTTTTAACTTCAATGTTAAAGAAAAGTTACACATTTAAAAACAAAAGAATTCAGGCCTAAGGGTTATACAGACCACAACCTTCACAAAATCCTGGCTACGACCCTGTCGATAAACGTGATCTGCGCGTATTGCGAAACTTGTAATGTCTAGAATGAATCCCATTAGTAGAGACCTGCAAAATTCGCGGTTTCGATGGCCTTCAGAATAGACTAAACATTCCTCTGTACACCCGGACAAATAACGCAAGTTCATTGGCTGCTGAATTGTAAGTCGTCTCGGCTGGTTTGTCTGTGGTTCGATCCTTCTTTGGTCGAGGGTTTTTTTAATTGGTTGAGATTCGTCCAGATGAACAGCAATCCAATAGCAAAATCATCTGAGAGGTATACGTATTTGAACTCTAGCCTACCGCCAATTGAATCTGCGAAATTTTCCGGTCTCTTATTTATTTGACACAACACATTGGAAGAGGTGTTGGAAGAGAAAATTTTGACTGTGCGACAGGGGTCGAACTCCGTGGTTTCACCAAGACTTCTTTATTCGCCGTTTAAAATTTTTGTTGTTGTTGTTGTTGTTGTTGTTGTTGTTGTAATTATTGCTTAAAGCAGTGTGTTGGGTAGTACGAGCCCAGTTCCGTCGCTCATTAACGGATTAGCGCGCGAGGGTAATTACCCTTCTGCGTTTCTCCCTCACCCCCCCTAACCCACACGCAAAAAAAAAATAACAACTCCATCCCTCACGTGGTTAATTAACTGGATTGGCGGGGAACCAGCGGGACTCTGGTGTGTTCTCGCGAAATAAAGCGAGGGTTGCGTTCCGTTCGGACTCAACGTCCGACAGTGTTGCAAATGTTCGCCTGGAGCACGCATGACTAGAGACCGGAAAAATTTCGCGGATTCATTTCGTGATAGGCTGAAGTTCAAACATGTGCACGATTCTGCTGGTTCTGCTATTGGCTCGCAGTTTAACTGGAGCTCTCTGGGCCAATGAGAGACCATCGACCAAAGAAGCGTCGAAATCACAAGCTACCCAGTGGAGACGCCTCACAATTTAGTACCCCAATGGACACGCGTGTTTACTTGAGATGTGCAGAGGATAATGGAGGCTATCCAAGAGGTCATTGAATCCGAGAATTTTTCAGGTCCCTACGCATGACGTCATGTTCCTCTGGCGGGTTCGAAGGTCTGTCTCTGATTGGCCGCTCATCTGCACCTCTGGCGAAAGACATATCAATAGAGACCGGAAAAATTCGCGTACTCATTTCGTGATATGCCAACATTTCAAATTATTATACCGTTGCGCTGTTTCTGCTATTGGTTCACTGTTAATATGTAGGACTCTTGGCCAATTAGAGACCATCAATCAAAGAAGTATCCAATCACAAGTCACCCACTTGAGACGCCCACAAAATTCAGCATCCAATGAACGGCCGCCGTTTGTCCAAGTAGGCAGAGGATTGTGGAGTCTATCCTGAAGGTTATTGAACTCGCGAATTTTTCCAGTCTCTAAATATCAAATTTTTTCACATTTAACCATTTTAAAACCATAGTAATGCGATCGCTGTACTTAAATGTATTGTGTTTATGAATTCTGTTAGGAAAGGAACACATCACCGGAAAAAAAATCATTTTATTTTATTCGAATTTTTTTTTGTTTTCGTTTGCGTTTTCGGTATGCCATAGGCTATAATTGTTTTAAAAAAAATCGCGGTTTCGGTATGCCATAGGCTATAATTTTAAAAAATAATTAAAAATTTCTCAGGTTCATTGACCTTTAGGATAGACACCTCAGTCCATCATATACATGACACCTGTTCATTGGCTGCTGACTCGTGTGACGTCTCAACTAGGTTCGTCTGTAATTCGGCACTTTCTTGGTTTAGGGTTTCCCATTGGCTCACAGTTTCCCCATATAAAATTTTGGGGCAAGCGCAGAAAGGTGTTTGGATAATTACTATTTTATGAACAAGCGTAAGTGATTATGAGTTTTTACCCGGAACATTTAATTGTAAACACGACCATGTTTGCTACTTAATATGTTTCAAAATATCGTCACCATGTTCTCGCACCAAATATAGGTTTGTCAAAATATTATACAAAAAATTCTTTAAAACTCCACTTTTACAATATAAAAGAAATTGAAAGTGTAACTTTTATTGCAGGATAGGTTTTCTAGAACATGAACTTTTTTTGTGGATATAATCTAATTTTATTATTTTGGAAAATAACTAAGAAGTAATAATAAGAGGTACCTGTTTAGTGAAAAAAAAATTTCTTGGTTCAACTTTAAAATTTTCTCTGAGTTGGATCAGTAAAACCAATTTTTTTTCCCCCTTTAACTTTGTTCCACGCATATTCACGAATTGAGTTTGCGTGTACACGTGGGACGATTCGAGTTTGGCCTGATTCGACTTCGCCGACTTGTATCCACAGTTACCATGGCAACCGCGATAGCAGTGTCTTCGGCGGGAGAAAAGTTTTGCCGAACTTTAGATTGGCAAGCCTGAGCAACGACGTTCTTGTGTTTCTGGCCTTCGTTCGACAGCGCCTGTG
The DNA here is from genome assembly GCF_032445375.1 of Bacillus rossius redtenbacheri. NCBI lineage: Eukaryota > Metazoa > Arthropoda > Insecta > Phasmatodea > Bacillidae > Bacillus > Bacillus rossius. The sequence continues at coordinate 16,036,596 of NC_086345.1, forward strand.
GCAGAGGAAGATCGTATTCCGGAAAGTTGAATAGTTTGGAAGAATGTATGGACTGGCGCCCGGGGAAGAAATAAATTAAATCAATCGTTATTGACATTTTTTTTATTTCGTGAAAAAAAAAATCCCAACTCTCATTAGACCACAAGGGTTTCTGTTTTGAACACTGTGACTTTTTTTTACGTAAACGGAACATAAATAATAATGTGAAATCACATATATATTTAAATTTTGTACATTATAACTACAAAACAGTATTCACTGTAAATAGTATTCGGATTCTCACCCCGGCGTTTATGCTTTATGTTGTCCCAGTTCCTGCAATAGTTAAGTCAAATGTAAATCATTCCCAGAATATCTTTCCAGTTTAAACTGCGCACAATAACACGCATAATAAAACATTAAAATGTCCAAGTATTGAATATTCGATTATCTTTTCCGTGTTTAAAAAAAAAAATTGCTTGCGTGTACCATGAATTAAAATTTTAAGTCATGCGCTTATCTTCGTAAACGTATGCAAAAATAACCATAGCCATGTGATGTATCAAGTTAGAGTATATTTATTGTAGAATTACGTAATATTTCTCGGCAACTGATTTTCAAAAAGGATATTTTGTAAAGTACAGAATTTATTTTTCCTGTGTGTATACGTTTTGTTAGTTTCATAAGATGCATAGTAATTGGACGTTGACTCACATAGATTTTATATAAATAGCTAGTCCAATACCAGTCTTTTTGAAGGCGTATTTGCTTCCACACAAGGTCACAGTTGTTCGTGTGTCGACAGTAGACATGTGCCTGAGGGAATCTCAACCAATCACGAAGCAGATACGACGATCAAAGTTTTAACATAAAAGCTAGTCTCGAAATACTTTCTTTAAAAAATGCAACTTACACAATCGCTACTTATAAAGAAATATATATATATATATCAACAGATTTTTGGTATCGTTTATGCCTCATATATGTAGGTACATGTATACCTACTCTCCACACACATAATAAAGGTGTAACTAAAACTTTGTCTGTTTTAAAATTTTCCAATAAAATAATTAACACGTAGTTTGTTTAATTAAAACAAGGTTGAAATATTGTTCTTAAGAAAAAAAATGTGTTTGCGTCTAAAGTGTGAGTTACATGAAAACTCGAGTCTACTGGAGTTATTTAGAAGAGACTCATTTGAATCACTATCGTAACCATACGAGATGTAAACTATTTAACGCTTTGATTATTAAATTTAAATATTTGAACGATTGAAATAAAATGGTTTTGAAATGACTCTGATTTGATCACAATTAGGTATTGTGTAAGGTTACTAAGGAGTAAAACCACAGTGAAACATTCGTAGCTGTTTATAACGAACTTTACTCGGGATTTAAATTTTCAAGAATTTAATTCCTGTGTTTTTTTGTCTTAACTTTTGCAAGTCACGCCAGGAGTTAAGTAAATTTTAATTTGCCCACAAACATGTAGCGATATCACTGTATATTGTTTATGAAGTCAGATCAACTATTTAATAGCGATACACGCTGTTATAAACTACAGTAAATTCACGGATGTTCAAGAACGACTGCGCATGAAGTAAACGTTGGTCTGGATAACTGTATCTCCGTAAAAAAAAAAAAAAACTGCACCCTAATTCTGACAAATTTTTTCGGTTGTAAAATGTTAAGTTATATGAGTATTGAAACTGGTTTTAAGGCTTTGTTAATAAGTAGGGACCGGAAAAATTCGCGGGTTCAATGACCTGTAGGATGAACTCCATAGTTCTACGTACACTCGGTCAAATGTCAACCACTCATTGGCTGCTGTCTTGTGAGAGGTTCCAGCGTAGCAACCTCTGTGATTCGATAAAGCTTTGGTTGGGTGTTTCTCATTGGCCCAGAGTCATCCAGGTGAGTTGTGAACCAATAGCAGAGGCAGCACTGAGGTATAACGATTTGTATTTTAGCCTATCGCGAAATGAATTCGCGAATTTTTCCGATCTCTATTAATAAGACAAGAATAATTGTTGTGAGTTAATATTCAAACTAAGTAAATTTACGAATATCCTTGGATTGTTTGTATTGAGTGGTCTTCGTAAATTTAAAGTTATAATTTTCATCTGCTTCTCTTTCTTTGTGTTGTTTAATTCATGGGTTTTATCTGCATGCGAGTGAAAAATCACGCAATAGTATCAACAAACAATCGAACTCTCCTAGTGCTGAAATGGAGACGAACGGAAATATTCCTACTGTGGTATGTCAAGAAAAAAAATTATAATTTATCAGTTTGAGGATTATGGGCTGGGTATAATATCAGAATTTCTGCTCCGCAGTTTAATTTTATCCTTCCAACTGTGTCTTGCAAGGTTCGCTTCCCAAGGCGGGACTGACTTCATTAAAAGTTACGGTTTGTCTTTAACTTCTGGCGGTTACGCAAATGATAGGGTGGAGGTAGAGAAAAAAAAAAACGACGAGTACCTCATGATATCATTGGTCCGCAGTCCAGCTTCTCATAGCCACTAGGGATTGGACTGGAACTCATAGTGATTACGGTATCCCCCCCCCCTCACCCCTTCCCCTAGAGAAGTGAAGCAAGCAAATGTTGTTATTCTTTTAAAGTTTGCTGCAACGATGCTGAGTAATTTGGTCATAAATTATGGATTGCACCATCACAGACAAATCATTTTAATTTCGTAGAAAATCAACAGTGATAAGGCCTAATACACTACTAAAAAAAATTGGTTGTCTGTAAAGTCGGTTTACGGACGATATTTTAACGTGACAACGTTATAACAAAACATTGATGAAATGATTGCACACTTTTATGAATAAAATTGAATAATTTTTATTGAATTATCACTATTTTGTATGGATACAAAGAAGGAGTGAAATGAAAACAAGTTGAAAATTGATAAATTTACTTTTATTTGCACTCATTGATTCAAATATGTTTATTACTTTAACGAAGAGATTATTTAAACTATAACTTTTATACATGTTTGCTATTTAACTTCTTCCAATCAAACCGACTTTACAGACAAAAAAAAATTTTTTTACAACTCAATCAAGGGACACTGACTATACAATGGACTCCGTTCAGATTCGGGGTTTTTTTTTTTTTTTTTTTACAAAAATGTAAATCCACTTTCAGATGACACTGACTATACGATGGACTACGTTCAGATTCGGCGGTTTTTTTTTTGTTGTTTATTTTTTTCTCGCAAACCTCCAGGTGGTATTTGGAGGAGTGGGGTACTCACTCTAGTCTGTTGTTCTAGCAAATGGCTCGAAACTGGAGTCGACAGCAACAGCTCAGACCGACCGGCCTCTGAAGTACGAGTGGCAACTGGGATGGACAGGCGTGGCTATGTTGTTTCAGCTCTTCTCTCCCTCCCTCCCTCACTTCCCCCCTCCCCCACCACATCACCACGGCCAGGCATCCATCCAACGTGCCACTCATGGTCCAAACTTTCCTCGCCAAGAACGATAACTCCGCTATGTAATAAGTAGAGACCTGCAAAATTCGCGGATTCATTCAGTGATAGGCTAGAATTCAAACACACATACCTCTCAGATGATTTTGCTATTGGCTTACTGTTCATCCGGACGAATCTCAAACCAGTTATAAAACCCTCAACCAAAGAAGAATCGAATCACAGCGACAAACCAGCTGAGACGACTTACAAGTCGGCAGCCAATGAACTTGCGTTATTTGCCCGAGTGTACAGGGGTATGTGCAGTCTATATCCTGAAGGCCATCGAAATCGCGAATTTTGCAGGTCTCTAGTAATAAGTCATTTTGTGTCGGTGAGGCGGGATGGTGTGCTTCTAGCGCGGTGTCAGATCTGGACTGGCGCGCAGTCTTCTAAGACGTGCACATGAGCGGTGACCGTGACATTACATGGCGGAAGAAATGAAGATAAAAGGAAATAATGCAAGTCCCTCAGGCGCTCAGTAATCTGCACCAGTTGTTTCCATGCGTAAACGTGCATGTATTCTGAATTCGGTTTTAGCAATATCCACTTTTCTGAAAAAAATAAATACAGTTTAAAAAAAAAACTGAATACGTAAACATGACTATCAGTCGTCCCCACTCAGATATCATGAGCAGTTTTTTATTTTAATTGCGCGGTTTCTGCTTCTGAAGCTAAGCATTATGTTGTGTGTGTGTGTGTGTGTGTGTGCTGGTTTATACTAGACCAGTTCTTTAGTCAGATGCGACTAAAAGGGAATAGTATTGCCAGTAGTAGCCTTAATTGTATTGTATTGCCGAGATAAATTTTATGAACGTATGTTTTTTTAGATGCATTAAAAAGAAATTGTTGCCTTCACACTTAACTCTTTATTCTTAATGTACATAAAACGACAATAAAACAATGTTAGCAGCAATTTTAACCTAGGACTTTTGCGATATGTTAAGTTGAACTATTTTTCTTTGACAGGCTATTAGCCTAATTAGAGCAAATGGCCACTTCGACAAGAGTAGAGGGCCGCTTCGACAAGAATAGAGGGCCGCTTCGACAAGAGTAGATGGCCGCTTCGACAAGAGTAGATGGCCGCTTCGACAAGAGTAGATGGCCGCTTCGACAAGAGTAGAGGGCCGCTTCGATGAGAGTAGATGGACGCTTCGACAAGAGTAGAGGGCCGCTTCGACAAGAATAGAGGGCCGCTTCGACGAGAGTAGATGGCCGCTTCGACAAGAGTAGAGGGCCGCTTCGACAAGAATAGAGGGCCGCTTCGACGAGAGTAGATGGCCGCTTCGACAAGAGTAGATGGCCGCTTCGACAAGAGTAGATGGCCGCTTCGACAAGAGTAGAGGGCCGCTTCGATGAGAGTAGATGGACGCTTCGACAAGAATAGAGGGCCGCTTCGACAAGAGTAGATGGCCGCTTCGATGAGAGTAGATGGACGCTTCGACAAGAGTAGATGGCCGCTTCGACAAGAATAGAGGGCCGCTTCGACGAGAGTAGATGGCCGCTTCGACAAGAGTAGATGGCCGCTTCGACAAGAGTAGATGGCCGCTTCGACAAGAGTAGAGGGCCGCTTCGATGAGAGTAGATGGACGCTTCGACAAGAATAGAGGGCCGCTTCGACAAGAGTAGATGGCCGCTTCGACAAGAGTAGATGGCCGCTTCGACAAGAGTAGAGGGCCGCTTCGATGAGAGTAGATGGACGCTTCGACGAGAATAGAGGACCGCTTCGACGAGAGTAGATGGCCGCTTCGACGAGAGTAGAGGGCCGCTTCGACGAGAGTAGAGGGCACTTCGACAAGAGTAGATGGCCGCTTCGACAAGAGTAGAGGGCCGCTTCGATGAGAGTAGATGGACGCTTCGACGAGAATAGAGGGCCGCTTCGACGAGAGTAGATGGCCGCTTCGACGAGAGTAGATGGCCGCTTCGACGAGAGTAGAGGGCACTTCGACAAGAGTAGATGGCCGCTTCGACAAGAGTAGAGGGCCGCTTCGACGAGAGTAGATGGCCGCTTCGACGAGAGTAGATGGCCGCTTCGACGAGAGTAGAGGGCACTTCGACAAGAGTAGATGGCCGCTTCGACGAGAGTAGACGGCCGCTTCGACGAGAATAGAGGGCCACTTCCAAGAGGAAGCGTGAACTTTCCCTGAGGTGACCTTCTTGTGACGTTTAAGCTATTTCTTGTTACATAACAAAGCATTCATTGTTTAATTTTTAGCGTATATTGAATCATCAAAAGCTTTTTTTTATTTTTGCAACAGTTCAAATTATTGCCTGCATATCTTAAAAAAAACTGGTGGTAGTCTAAACAGTTAATTTCGAAGGGGAAAAAATGTGCCACTGTAATAAATAGTTCCTTAATTGATAACACGTTACTGAAACCATACAGACACCCTTGTAGAAATGCAGAATTGTTTTTATATATTCCATATAAACACGCTTTCGAATTTACAGTATTTTTTTTAATAGTTTCACCAAAAAAAATTGTAAGCTGTTTTAGCAAACACTGTGTTTTTTTCTCTCTAATAACTGTCGAATTTGATACACGTTACACGTCGCAGACTGTACTGATGATTTTTATTTTTTTTTGGTGATGCATTTTCCAAATACACAAGTTGTCATCTTCGTCATCGATCCTGTTCCTGAAAACTCAACTCGCGAGGAAGCAGGTTGAAGGCGACCGACGCACGGGCCGTGGTGTTGAAAGGCGAAAGGCAGCGAGGGCTGAAGGGCCTTGTCAACAAACTCCCGAATTGGCTGCTCAAGAAGCCAATATCCTTCCTCCCCCGCGCCCTTTGACCCTTCCTCGAGGAGCTACTTCGCTGGCTAGGGCCCCTCCCCCCCGAATGTTCCGAGACACGAAGACCAGCGGGTGCGCGAATCTTTGGGCGCAGCTCTGAGTGCCGAGTCCTCGACGGTAGAATGGAAAAAAAATGACAAGGGGTTCATTGACCTCTAGGATAGACTCCGCGGTCCTTTTACACGCTCAGTGAAAAAAAATGACACCTGTTCACTGGCTGCTGACTCGCAGAGACGTCTCAACTGGTTTGTCCATAATTCTGGCTCTTTCTTGGTCTAGGGTTTGCCCACTGGCTCACAGTCCACCAGGTAAAAATGGGTCGTTACCACAACGCCGAATATACCACACCGCCGAACGTACAATAACGCCGAATGCCAAATTTACCGCAACGCCGACTGCTAGAAAACTGCTGTGTACCACAACGCCGAAATACAGTAACGCCGAAAAATGTTGCTGCGGGGAGGGGGGGGGGGGGCCACAGGAGCAAAATGAAAAAAAAAAAACTGAATGAATTTGTTTGCTAACCTTACCTAACCTAACCTTTGTGGCAGTCCTGCAATGACATTTTTCGGGGTTAATGTATTTCGGCGTTGTGGTAATTCGGCGTTGTGGTACACAGCAGTTTTCTAGCTGTCGGCGTTGTGGTCAATTTGGCATTCGGCGTTATGGTTTTCGGCGTTATTGTACGTTCGGCGTTGTGGTATTTCGGCGTTATTGTACGTTCGGCGTTGTGGTATTTCGGCATTGTGGTGCGTCTCCGGTAAAAACGCGGGACAGCGCTGTCAGAAATAAATGCAAATTCACGGACTTTTCGACGAAGAATTCAACTTGAAACGAGTGAAGAGTCCGTGACTTCAAAAATCAACTGGATATTTGTTGAAACTACGCCAGAATTTCGACTTCACGTTTGTATGTTGCCTTTTTTTTTTTTTTTTTTAACAAAAGGTGAACACACGTCTGGACGAAAGAAGTGCGTTCTTGCATTTCCAAAGTTTTTGGAATTGTTCGTTAAAATACCAAGAAAATTCTTTCGGATTCATGTCAAAAAGCAAATTCCACGAAGATAGCCGTAAATTTGTGAAGATCTCTGGACAAATTTTTAACCAGCGTTTTTACGTAACTTTAAGGTGCAGTCGCAGAAGCAGAAACTGTACGAAGGTATACTTGTTTTTGATGTAAGCCTGTAACAAAATGAATCCGCGTATATTTCCGGTCTTTACTGATAGGTGACTGCAAACACTGGCAAAATAAATTTTTGGCCTTTAATTTAGGAAGAACGCTGGCTAAAATTTATCCGCGGATCTTGGTAAAATTACTGCTATCTTCGTGCATTTACGTACACTAAGTTTACTAACTTTGTACATGAATCCAAAAGTTTATCGCATATATATTTAATTGGATTTTGGTAAGTATGTAAGACGTTGATAAACTCCGACACCGTTTCACCGATCACCATGAAAGTTGGCATTTAGAAGGGTTTTTCCATGGCGAAGATTTGTATGCAATCAATTTTTTTTTGTAACTTACCGATAGATGGCGCTGCAGCGCATCAACTTCTAAACCGTTCAACCGATCGCCATGGGTAAACAGAAAATCATAGGTCATAGTGATATAAACAGTAATTGTGTGGCATTTCTCTATATCCTCCACACTTTAATATAGAGCTATCCATTTGCTTTAATTCGCGGACAACATATCACCCTGTGTTCAGCCCGGGCAACGCCGGGTACTGCAGCTAGTATGGTGTATTAACAAAACATTTAATAACTGATTAAGTCTGCAGGAAGAACGCTCTTATGTGTGTGTGTGTGTGTGTGTGTGTTTATCTCTGTTTTGAACACAAGTCGAAATACGCCTTAGTTTATACTAAGATTCGTAATTTTAAATAACGAAGAAATCTTCGTTTATTTGAGGGAAATTATTCTTTCTTTTAAAAGTCATGTAAATTTACTGTAATTTCCAACAGTGTAGAAACTCTCGGAAAAAAATGTTGTTTATTTTCCGCAAGTCGCGAGTGCAGTTGCTAAAAACATGCACACTTCGCATTGTTTTCTGGTACCAGGATACATTATAAAACACACTTTTACACAAATAAGCCGGTTGTATGTTGTCTATTGTCCATTGCTAGAGACCTACAAAATTCGCGGATTCATTCGGTGATAGGCTAGAATTCAAACACATATACCTCTTAGATAATTTTGCTATTGGCTTACTGTTCATCTGGACGAATCTCAACCAGTTATAAACCCTCAACCAAAGAAGGATCGAATCACAGACAAACCAGCTGAGACGACTTACAAGTCGGCAGCCAATGAACTTTTTTGCGTTATTTGCCCGAGTGTACAGGGGTATGTGCAGTCTATACTGAAGGCCATCGAAACCGCGAATTTTGCAGGTCTCTATCCATTGCCGCCGCTGCTGCTGCATTTCACCAACCACCCGGATGGTATGTGATAGGGCCATTTGAATTCCGCAATGTGGTTATTGGTTTGATTTCCCTTCGGTTACTTGTCAAAAACTACCTACACGAAAAAAAAATCTGTACTTTTACCAAATATCCCTTTGGAAACCAGTTGGAAAGACATTAGTTTGTAATACTACAAATAACTTTATAGTAACATTGTACAACACATAACTGGACTGTGTTATGTAAAAATGGTTCAACCCACAAACATTTTCAACTGAGGAATTGTGCTGTACTTCTGCGTGTTCTGTTTGTGAAGTTTCTTTTTCTCTCAGTATTTTGCTTAAAATAGTCAAGTCTGCAGGGAAAAAAGTTAATTGAAAGATTACGAAAATATCCGTGTTTATGGAATAAATCGATGGAAGGCAGGACATGCAGTATTCTAAGGGGAATGATATCAAACTTAGATGAATTTATCTTGAAATAATCCATAAATTTAGTTTTGTCCTTACTACCTACTGAGTCATCAAATGACGAAACTCTTCAAATTCTTTTGTTTTTAAATCTAATTCATGAACCCATTTATTTTTTTACGTGTTACATAGGCCCTACTGTGAGAGCCAGCAGAATATCGTCATCGTCGGAATCATCACTTGGATCCTACGGCACGCGTCTCTCCGACATCGCGAACTGGACGGTCCTGTCTGGCCGCCTGGCGCAGCAAACATAGCAAACATCGCGAACATAGCGAACATCGCGAACATAGCGAACATCGTGAACACAGCGAACATCGCCAACACAGCGAACCAGGAGAACATAGCGAACATCGCGAATACAGCGAACAAAGCTAATACAGCGAACATCGCGAACACAGCGAACATCGCGAACATAGAGAATAACGCGAATACAGCGAACATAGCGAACACAGCGAATACAGCGAACACAGCGAACATCGCGAACACAGCGAACATCGCGAATACAGCGAACATCGCGAATACAGCTAACATCGCGAACATAGAGAACATCGCGAACACAGCGAACATCGCGAATACAGCGAACATAGTGAACATAGCGAACATCGGGAATACAGCGAACGCAGCGAACATAGTGAACATCGCGAACACAGCTTAGCTCCCTGTGTTGCCTCGGCCTTTGTAGTTTCATCCTCCTGTCGCTCCTAACCCCTTCCCCCGAGTAAGAAACCGAAGGTTGTCACCTCCGAGTAAGAAACCGAAGGTTGTCACCTCCTTGTCGGTATAATGAAGGCATGGAGCGCGTCTGGAAGGGCGTCTAGGCCTTTCCCGGAAGGGATTTAAAAAAAAAATTCGGATCAAGGACGATCTCCTCTGGGGGAGACCACACGACGAGGGTGGTCTTTGCGGGGGTTTTTGGCAGGTTCGAGAAGTGTCGAAGCTCGTCGGCAACCTTCGGGTGTAAGCCCTTCCTTCCCCCTCTGCCACCCCCCTTCTTCTTTTATCTTCTTCTATCTTCACGCGGCTGCCGTGAGCCCCCGGGGGGATGTCGTTCGCTGACGCCGCTGTTTCCCGCGGATCCGCGTCACGCGTGTCTCGATCGATCTTTGATCCGCGTCGCGTGTCTCGATCAATCTTTTGATCGATCGTCGTGATCTTGCCGTCTCACGCACCTCGAGGGGGGAGGAAGGTGGGGGGGGGGGGGGATGAATCTGAATATCGCGCGTGGTAAAAAGGGGGATGGGATACATACATATATATATACACACACATGCTCCCAGCGGGGGAGAATGTCGACAAGGTCGATACAAGGGCTCTCGCAGAGCGCGTTTCCGCCCTTGTGTATTGCGTGCGCGGACAGACCCTTTCCGCTCTCAAACGATATAACAAGAGACCTGTTAAATTCGCGGATTCGTTTCGCGATAGGATGATAAGAGTCCAAATACTTTTGACATTATTTTGCTTCAGTGATTGGGCCGCAGTTTTATCTGAAGGACTCTGTGGGCCAATGGAAAAATCTTTAACAGAAGCATCAGCGAATCACGATCATTCCAGTCAACAGGTGTTACGAGTCTGTAACCAATCACCAGATGTAATTTACAACGGCTGCATAGATGATCATGGAGTCTATCCTTTAGGGATTTTAAATCGCTAATTTTACAGGTCTCTAGATATAACTTTTGAGATACGACCATTGCTATGGGTGTTCGTTGCTCTTTTTTTTTTCAATGGTAAAAGGAGTAAATAAGGGTGGTTGCGTTCTTTCATATTTGATAGTAAATGCCTACTTAATTTTTTTACTTGTACGGAGCCTTTTTTTTACATTTAAAAATATTAATTTTAATTCTTATGTACATAAATTTATGCATTTCAAACAAGCAAGTACACACAGGAATTAGAATAGGGCCTATCTCAATAAAATTTGTTTTGGTAGCAAATAATTCCTTAGTCTTGTTGTGAGAATTAGATTGGTCGCTTTCCCGCCACTTCTTTTAAAGAGTGTGGTACCCCAAATTATTATTAGTAGGCCTACTTCTAAAAAATTTGCAATTTACTCAGGAATTGAAATAAATTGATATCCAAACTATAACAATTTGGTTATGCTCGTGAATGATTGTTTAAGTTTAATTTATTAATCGCTTATTTAATTGTTTTGAGTAACTTGAAGGACAATATTTAAAATTTTCTATCCTAGTTTGAACGAAGATCACGTAATCGTGTGGTATACAGTTTTGAATAGAAACTATGTATGTATATTTTATTTTTAAAATGTTTATTTTTATTATATTATTTGTAAATCCATAAAAAAATGTTTTATAAAGCCCATAAATGTGATATTTCCAGGGTTTTGAGGAAACTGAAACTTTTATTTATTAATTTTATGAAACAAATAATTGTTTTGCAACAAAGAGCAAATATAATTGGGTAGTTAGCTCAAAATTGTAAACGTCTTGCTTTTGCGTTCTCAAATCATACTAGGATTTAAATATTAACTGTCCTTTAAGACTATAAAAACCATTAAATAGCATTCATTTAAGTGAAAAAAACCATCTATAACATCACAACTATAATTATATTTTTATTTAACTTCTACACACGGTAAAAAAAATCGAAATTCAAATTATTTCAAGAAATAATTATTTTTAAGCAGGATTTATTCATGTTTTTTCTTCATGATTATGTAATTAACCATCTAAAACTTTCAGTAAATTATTTATACTTTTTTTCCGGTCATTTTATTGCTCATCATACCCTTGAATCTATTGTTTGTAACATTTTTCGAAGAAAACACTCGTGATATATTGTAACTAGGCAATTAACTGTAGCTGCCCACGTGAAAATAAAAATCAAAGATTTCCTTCTGGCCGTTACATACTGGAGTTTGTTAATAAATACTTGAAACTTACAGCTTAAGAAAGACTTGAAAGTATTTTATTTGAACATTGTCATCAAAATAAAATTCATTAAAACTAAAAAAAAGAAATTCACAAAACCTTACTGATTTCAATCTTCCGGGGCCTTACAAGATTCTTTTTTTCCGATGCTGTGTCACACGTCCGTCACCAGTGTTATACTTTTGTCAACCGGTTACTTGAAAAAAATTTTTAAAGTAAAATAATTTTAAAAATTGAATATATAATTTTTATTAAAAAACTAATCACTTGGAGCGAATGTTTGGACCAGAATAATTGTAAACTTATTTTGAAATATTGTAATTTCACCCATTAAATATTCGCAGTGACTTAATGTAAGAAGTAGGACAGGAAAAAATGGAATAAATATAGAAAATATGGAATAGTACGATGAACGAAGGCCTATAAAAGAGTCCTTTTATTTTACGGTTATTGCGTGGAGGAGTTGATGGTTAGAAGAAGAGAAAGAAAGTCACATGTAACTTAGAAACTCCAGTTAGAAACATTTAATTAGAATATCACAACTTAGAAACATCTTTCGCAGAAAATCATAATTTAAAAAACATCGCAATTAGAAACACACAGGCTGAAAACATCTAAAAAGAAATTAACATTAGAACATTCATAACTTGGAATATTTCCTACTTGTGTGTTTCTAAGTTGTGTTTTTTTTTCTCTCTCTTTCTCTCTCTAAGTTACGACAGCGACCCGGTGAGAGAGAGAGAGAGAGAGAGTGAGTGAGTGAAAGAGGGTGTGAAAGGTGAGGGGGGTGCTACCTAGTCCCAACGGAGAAGCCTAAGATGTACATCAGGTTCTGTCCCTGCCCGAACACGCCCGAATACTCACCTTCGGCCAACCTCGGGATTTGTTTTATTTTTGCGCAGGAAAAAATGAATTCAAATATTAAAAAGTGGTCGGTTAGGTTAGCTACATTAAAACACTTTAAAACACTTATGGACGGTTAGTTAGGTTAGTATAGCTACGTTAAAAAACAATCAGAGAAATATAAATATATATATATATAAATAGACCCGAGGTTGGCCGAAGGTGAATATTCGGGCGTGTTCGGGCAGGGACAAAACTTGATGTACATCTTAGGCTTTCCGTCCCAACGCTCATAGCAACCCCAACGCCAGATGGCTTGCGCTCTGCTGCCAGATTAATCTCACGCCGAATGCGAGGTAGCTTCATCCCTAACACTCACCCCCTCCCTCCCCCAACTCCTATTATTCACAGTCCCACACGCCTATCCGATCCCCCCTCCACCTTTATTTAAAAAAAAAAAAATTGTAAGGGGGGTGGGAGATTTCCATCCTTCATCATCGTCATGTTTATACAACTCCTCGCCTAGAGGGAAGCATGCTGCCGGAAAAAAAAAAAAACCGGGGGCACACGGGCACACGTCGACGGGTGGCCGACTGTTTGATGAGCGAGAGGGGGTAGTAGAGTGGGGTTTAAAAAAACCAGTTGGGGGGGGGGGGCGGGCACCCTACTGTTCCGTATTGTATTACAAGCCGCAACAGTCACTCCCGAAATCCCTTCTCGCCTTATTTTTTTTTTCCATAAATAAATAAAAAAACCTCTCTCCCCCACTTCGTCCTGGAGCACCACCGAGTCCAGTCATTCTTCATCGCCGCCCTCCAACGCGAAATTATTTTACGACCCCCCCCCCCCCCCCATCCTCCCCTCTTCTTTTTAACATGCAACCCTTTACCAGGCGCGCGCGCGCGCGCGCTCTTTGATTCTGTTAGCGCGTGGACTGATGGAAGCGGACCAGACGTCCCATTGGCTATTTTCTCTCGGATGGATTTCGAACCGGCGGTCCCTGACCTACCCCAACTAAGGTAGAAGTACAGCTGGTAAATAATAATAATAATAAACACATCCTACCAGATTGTTTATTTTTTTTCCCAACTATGTGAGATTAAAGATGTTTGTAAATTTTTAATATAATATGAAAACAACTGTATCACTACAAAAAAAAAATATATATATATATATCCCTTTTTATTTAGCACAGCCTACAGGCGTAGGTAGATTTAGAAGTACTCATTTCTTCCGGAAATGTTCTCTGGAACAATTTAAGAACTTAGTGTAGGTACTGGACATCCCCAAATTGATTAATAAAAAAAGTTTCTCTTGTTCCAAACAGCGAAAGTGTTTCGAATGTTTTTTTTTTTTTTTAACTTAATGCATCCAGTATTGAATAGCTTAGAAATAATTTCGTATTATGCCTACTAGGGTAGTTATGAATTTTTTTTTGATATTAAAAAAAACATTTTTTGTAAAACAATGTTTGTTTGAATATTATTAAGATGATATTTAAAATATATACAAACGAATTTAATAGTAATTAAGTATTGAAATTTTTTCATTATTTTAATCTCTTTATTACGGTAATAGTTTATAATTCGGTACTTCCACGCTGTAGATTATTTTTGTAAATGGAACTGTGTTATTCATGTAAAATTACAGAAACTTTTACATTGAAATGAAAACAGCTGGATTACTACAAAATACTGTTCGCAGTAACCCTATATTCAGATTCTTCCTTGGCCTTTATGCTTTGTGTTGTCACAGTAGCTCCAATAGTTAAAGTTATTTGTAAACCGTTCCCTGAATAGCTTTCCAGTGATAACTGGACACAAATGCGCACATAAATAAGCATAATAATACTAAATAAATTCTAATTATTGAATATTTTTTTTAAGCTTTTCAAATGGTTTATTAGAATAATGTTTGAATGAAACATCAATCAAAATATAAATTATGCGCCAATTTTCGCAAGAAACACTCAGTATTATCTGGAAAAACTAATTTAATATATACAAAAGAAAAACAACAGCCATGTGTTGTTTGTACAAAATTGCAAAACCTTTCTTGTAGTATTACAAACTATTTATTGGTAACTGGTTTCCAAAGGCATCTTCTGTAAACGTACAGAATTTTTTTTTGACGTGACAACGTCTAATAAATCGATGAACGCCGGCTGCACGCACGATAAAGTGTCCCGTAACGCACATTGTCACGTTACGTTGTGTCCCGTTACGCTCATTGTACGCTTGCATCGCATCTATCTCTCTTCCACTCGATTGGAACAACCATCGATTTGACTTTTTCGAGGCACATTGATTAAACTTGAAACACTCCCATTCGTTTCCTACTTTTCCTATCATCGTCCTATCCTTAACAGAATAACACAGATTGGAAGAAGTTAAATAGCAAACATGTATAAAAGTCATAGTTAAAATAATCTCTTCGTTAAAGTAATAAACATATTTGAATTAATGAGTGCAAATAAAAGTAAATTTATCAATTAAATTGTCGTTTTAATTTCACTCCTTCTTTGTATATATACAAAATAGTGATAATTCAATAAAAATGATTCACTTTTATTCATAAAAGTATGCAATCAAATTCATAAATGTTTTGTTATGACGTTGTCACGTTAAACTATCGTCCGTAAACCGACTTTACAGACAACCAATTTTTTTTTGTCTATGCGTACTATACGTAATCAAGTCGATGTCGTGTGTTCATTGGCTGCTCCTCCATTTCAAATTCTCTCCCAGTCACGCGATATTGAGTTCGGTGTTTTCTTCTGTGTTTGTAATTGGCTTCTAACCTGAAATTCACAGGTATCGGTATTGTCATGCAAATTTCGCGAGAAGATTCCAAGACTAGCTAAAAGTCAAAACACTGTAGCATCGTCTGTGTTTTGTGATTGGGTGAGTTTCTTTCACATACATGTCGATTGTTACCAAACCAATCACAGTGATTCAGTGCGGAAGCAAACGCGTCCTGAGTGGCTCGGGTCAAACAAGGCAACGACTTCTCTCGCAGACGGCCGCCAATCACAAGGAATAAACCGCTGTTGCGGGTATACCGTGTTTCAGACTAATAGGTGTTCAGATTTATTCGCGAAAAATGCCTGCCCCTAGGTATCGGGTCATAATTCAGCTGATTTTTTTTGCGAATATTAAGCTATCGCAACAACAGTGGAACTCTTCGTTTATTTTTTAGTTTCATTCTTCTAAGAAAACACGCACTTCTGTGTTGTTTTTTTAACTGTATAAACTGTTATTAATGTTCACCTTAAATTTACTAAGAAAGATTGTAATAAATTATCCAGGGATCTTCATTAAAATTACGGGCACTGCGATTAGGAATGTCAACGTTTTATCGAAATATCTGAATTATCGATATTTTAGATTTAAAATATTTATAATTTGGTATCGAATTTAAAAATACCGATTTTTCGTATCGATATTTTGTTTCGATGATATAATATTTTAATGAATTTTTTTTTAGATATGAAACCATTTTATTAATATTACAATGTATATTCCCTAACTTTACTTATGATGTGAATATATTTTTGTTTCTATACATTATTTAGCTTACGTCTGAGATGTATTTAGTAGACATAATCTTAGTGGTAAATAATTTTTTCTGTTCATTTTTAATTTAATGTGTTTATAAGATTTTTGTGTGTTAATAAATCCGTAGAGGCCATATTTAGGTAAAATAAGAATAAAGGCTGAGATAACTAAATAAATGCTCCTACGTTTGAGAAATAAATAGGAATATGGTTGTTTTAATTACAATTCATTTTAAACGTAATGAAGTCGGAAGTCGGGAACTGGTATGGCTAATACGAATAGGTATCTAGTTTAATCAGAAATCACGAAATCGTGTTTCTTTGTTTTAAGGCTTATTTACAGCCATGGAAATCTCGCGGATAATAAATTTTTGTTCGCAAGCGAGAACGCAAATCTTCTCTCTCTCTTGCACTGTGCTCGTGATTGGACCGCAGTTGTGTTTTGACACGACCGAGATCCAGCGATGCCGATCAGGTAAAGAGAAAATCAAGCGAACCAGATGGTGACGATTTAAAAGAACATGAAAGAAAAAAATTCCTCACTGAGATATCAGCAAATCTGAAAGAAAACGTCAGTCGAGCCAACATACGGATTTGAATTTTGGCCTGACGCCGAACGAATTTCAGGGTCTCGTAAGCGTATATATTTTTTCGTCGATAAATTCGTAAATTTCCTGTAACTTCTGACAATGTAGTCATGAAAGATACTTTAAAAAAAATTGATTGTCTGTAAAGTCGGTTTACGGACGATAGTTTAACGTGACAACATCATAACAAAACATTGATGAAATGATTGCATACTTTTATGAATAAAATTAAATCATTTTTATTGTACTATCACTATTTTGTATGGATACAAAGAAGGAGTGAAATGAAATCTACAATTTAATTGGATAATTTACTTTCATTTGCACTCATTAATTCAAATATGTTTATTACTTTAACGAAGAGATTATTTTAACTATAACATTTATACATGTTTGCTATTTAACTTCTTCCAATCTGTGTTATTCTGTTAAATGATAGGACGATGATATGAAAAGTAGGAAACGAATGGGAGTGTTTCAAGTTTAATGTGCCTCGAAAAAGTCAAATCGATGGTTGTTCCAATCCAGTGGAAGAGAGAGAGAGATGCGGCGCAAGCGTACAATGAGCGTAACGGGACACAACGTAACGGGGAAATGTGCATAACGGGACACTTTTTTTCGTGCGTGCAGCCGGCGTAAAACGGTTTATTAGACGTTGTCACGTCAAAAAAAAAAGGGGGGGGGGGGGGGTTCGTCGAGGAACGAACAGGAACGTTGTCCGATTGTGCATTCGTGCATGGGTCTCGAATTTATGCGGACAAAAAAAAATAACATAATAACAAACCTAAGTCACAAAGCTGTGTCGGGACTGATTAGAGGAAATGGACACTTCCTAATGGACTTTTCCCAGCACAAAAGAAGATAGCGTTTCCAGCTCTTTGCGCGTTTCCACGTCGCGGATGAAAATTGTACAAAATTATCATCATATTTCCTTTCATTTACCCTTCACAAAAAAAAAAAATTCCTTGTGGAGAGATGTTTATTTGAATTCACAACTGTAACTTTCATCTCTGCATAAATAAAAGTGTGTCCGTGATCATAGTGCGTGAAAAGAATTATGAAATTTTGTATATAGAAAAAAAAATTGGAAGAGATTTTAGTTTTATTTTACAGTTTAGTAAACTTCTGGGAACATTCCAGAATGCTGGTTATGTCAATATTGTCCTACTGAATTAATGTGCCTTTTATTTTTTGAGCCTTCTCAGTAACGGTGTTATATTTTGAAATATACAATTCCAGGCTTCGAAATGTCGTAAAATATATTGTTGTATTTCTGTAGAAGCTACTACTATATTTTTTTTTTAGTTGTATCCGCTGCGTTTGAATTGTGACACTTTTGTTATTTCTTTGTATTTATTGTATTATTTGTTTAACAAATAATATTCATTTTTGCCTCGATTATCTTCTATTAAGATATTTACGTCTCATTTATTTGTTATTTCTTTGACAAGGTTATTTTGACTAATCTATATTTTTCGATAATAAAGCTGTTAATACTTTTTGTGTGTTTGTCTATCGATAGTTATTTTACTGCTGGAATCGCTTTTTTTTCATTTATTTTTTCTTATGAGTTCATTATTTTTGCTCTTTAACTGTGTGATCATGCTTTCTTTTGACTTTGTCGAATTGTGTTAGGCAATGGAAACCTTCGTAGGAATATATATAGCAGTAATAATACCTCTCCGTTGCCACTAAATTGGATGATAAAATATATTTATGATGATGTACTCATTCCCACCACAGTGGTTGAGAGACCAATCACTGGCTCCATCAAGAAAGACAATTCTGGTTTCTTTCCCGGGGATAACAAACACATAATTTTTTTTTTGAGTGAGAAAACTGGTGTTTCTGTAGCCGATTAGCTCTTATCGGGGTATTAGCGCCACCCCAACCCGCTTTTTTTCCAAAGAAATAATTCCATCGCTACTCCAAGTCTACCTCAGCCGTCTAGTCGGGTTGTGTATCCTTGCTAGCGAGGCGGGATGATAAGCGCGACGCTCGCTGGTACTTCTGGCGCGGTGTCTCCTCTGGACTGGCGCGCAAGCTACTGTGTATCTGAGACGTGTTACAAGCACAGCACAGTGAGACTAGCGCCCAGGAGACAGCAGGTGCCGAACATAGCCCTCGCTGGAAAACATTAAACACAGAAAAAAAATGGTTTTCTGTAAAGTCGGTTTACGGACGATAGTTTAACGTGACAACGTCATAACAAAATATTGATGAAATGATTGCATACTTTTATGAATAAAATTGAATATTTTTTATTGAATTATCACTACTTTGTATGGATACAAAGAAGGAGTGAAATTAAATCTACAATTTAATTGATACATTTACTTTTTTTTTGCACTCATTAATTCAAATATGTTTATTACTTTAACGAAGAGATTATTTTAACTATAACTTTTATACATGTTTGCTATTTAACTTCTTCCAATCTGCGTTATTCTGTTAAGGATAGGACGATGATAGGAAAAGAAGGAAACGAATGGGAGTGTTTCAAGTTTAATGTGCCTCGAAAAAGTCAAATCGATGGTTGTTCCAATCGAGTGGAAGATTGATAGATGCGGCGCAAGTGTACAATGAGCGTAACGGGACACAGCGTAACGGGACAATGTTCGTAATGGGACACTTTTTCGTGCGTGCAGCCGGCATTCATCGATTTATTAGACTTTGTCACGACAAAAATGTGTTTTACTGCGCAGCGTCTTGACTACACGTTAGGAAATCATCTTGCCCTTGTTTAGCTATTCCGAGCGCATAGCCCGAGGCGAGACGGAAGACTCGTTCTGCTTTCAAACGTCTGTGGAATAACGGTTGCGTGTCGAAAGAAGAAAATGGAGGATGAAAAAAAAAAGCTTATTTTGGCAGATGCAGCTGTTTTCTTTCAATCCCGCGGGTTAATTGAGGATGTTTAAAAGAGGGGGCGTGGGGAGGGGTGGTGAAAGAGGTTAGGAAAGGAAATAATGTTCGAGAAGGAGAGAAAGGAAAAAAAATGTTTTATTTTCGCTTCCTTCTCCTCGGTCCCAACTTCAATAGCAAAGCTTTTTACTGACTCGCGTCTTTTGTTTCTCTTTTTCCCTTTCTACTCTCTGTATGCATTAGTGCACCCACCGTTGTTACTCAGATGTGATGAAATGCGATAGTACAATTTCGTTGGATTAAAAAAAAGAAATGTAATTAAAAATGTGACCGAGTCTTTCAGTCCTTCCAGTGATGTGAAAACGTCGTGTGTTCTCATGTTGTTCATGTTGCAAAATAAACTCATAATGCGAAATTTAATGTAAAACCATACTTTTATGGCATCACTAAAATACTAACTGGAATTTTTTTAAATTACGCATTATAACACTAAGAATATGTTTGTAATTTTTTTTTTGCGTAAACGACAGAAATCAGTCTGTAAATACTTCCTCTAAAAAAACCTTAACCTTATTGTAATGATTCAACAATGATATTAAATGATGTTATTAAATTATAATGTTATTATAAAGTAAAAAAAATCAGATATGAGATTTTAACTCTGCCACTTGAAGTTAATAAGCGCGTGCTCTAAAAGTGGGCTTCTTAGCTCCTTGGCCATTTAAAAGGATGATATGTATTATAATCAGTGTAATGTCAGTTTTCTAAGGTATTTGCAAACTTGTGATTACATTTTAATTATGACTTATTTCAGCTAACCGAATATAATACAGGGTAGTTTCAATATCATACATTTTCATTTGGCACATCCAATACGTTTGGTATTTCACCCAATGTTCTTGAAAGTGACTGTATGCTGGTGTAGGTTGCTACACGTGGGTCCGCCATCACTGTGTTACAATTTCCGTTTCATCGACTTCCGTTCCCTTTTCACGAACTTGCTGCCACCGAACGCCACTCACCGTGAGCTAAGATGTTCACGCATCAAGAATCTTCCGTCTGAATTGTTATCTTCCTCAACGGTTGCCCTTCACAGGGTTGGGCCATAACTATGGTGGAGGCGCCAGTTAATGATGGCTAATCGGTAGAGACCGGAAAAATTCGCGAATTCATTTCGCGATAGGCTAAAATACAAATCGTTATACCTTAACGCTGCCTCTGTTATTGGCTCACAACTCACCTGGATGACTCTGGACCAATGAGAAACACCCAACCAAAGCTTTATCGAATAACAGGCTGCTACGCTGGAACGTCTCACAAGACAGCTGCCAATGAGTAGGTGTCATTTGACCGAGTGTACGTAGAACTATTGATACAGACCGGAAAAATTCGCGAATTCATTTCGCGATAGGACTAAAATACAAATAGTTATACCTCAGTGCTGCCTGCCTCTGCTATTGGCTCACAACTCACATGGATGACTCTGGGCCAATGAGAAACACCCGACCAAAGCTTTATCGAATCACAGGCTGCTACGATGGGACTTCTCACAAGACAGCAGCCAATGAGTGTGTTACATTTGACCGAGTGCGCGTAGAACTATGGAGTTCATCCTACAGGTCATTGAACCCGCGAATTGTTCCGGTCCCTAGTCATTGGTGAAGGGTCCTTACTGGGAAGCGGGCCATCATGTAGCCTGCGGACAATGTGGGTTGCGCTGGTTGACGTGATTGGCGGAGAGGCAGCTGACGTGTATCGTCGCTTTGTCAGCGGCGCGTCACCAAAGACAACTGCTGGGGCGAGGATTATTGATTACGCCCTTCTGCCCACCCTCTCCCACGCTGTAACACCACCCCCCCTTTTTTATCCTTAAGTGTGTGACGTTCGTGGCGAAACACTGTGGGAACCTTCAAATGGGGACAGAACGAACGAACGAACGAATTGTGGCTTAATTGGTAGATACCTTCAAAATTCGCGGTTTCGATGGCCTTCAGGATAGACTGCACATACCCCTGTAAACTCGGGCAAATAACGCAAGTTCATTGGCTGCCGACTTGTAAGTCGTCTCAGCTGGTTTGGCTTGAGATTCGATCCTTCTTTGGTTGAGGGTTTATAACTGGTTGAGATTCGTCCAGATGAACAGTAAGCCAATAGCAAAATTATCTGAGAGGTATATGTGTTAGAATTCTAGCCTGTCACCGAATGAATCCGCGAATTTTTCAGGTCTCTATTAATTGGTTACTTTTCTACATCATATTTGCTTTTATGAGGCCGTGTTTTTGCTTGTCATTTGAATCGAATTCATTACGTAACTACATTGATTTCCACGTAAATGTTTTTTACGAAGTAAATGCCTGTTTTTTAAAAATGGTTTTAAGACACTTAAAACACAAGATTTAGTGTACTTACTCACGTGGCATATGTAGATTTGAATTGACCATTTTTATGTAGCATTTGTCGTAATTTTCTTTTCTTTTAGGATTTAGATAATCGCTATCAAGATAAAAAAAAATTCGAAACCTTTTAAAACGCTTTTTTTTTTCATGAAAAGTCAAAAATTATAATTTTTAGCGATTTTTAAATAACATTTTTTTAAAGCTAAGACTAATGAGCTTCGCCAGATTCCGTGGTCTACCAAAAACCTGAAAGGAATACTTAATTTTTTTGGTAGTTTATACGTAGCTACTAAACACACTTATTCTGCCAAAGTGTTCATGCTCATTATAAAGTAGTCAATTTCATGTATTAGGTAAGAGCATTTTACCTTTTCATTGACTGACTCTTTTTTGCTGATTTATGAAATTTTGTCATCCACTTATGTTTGATGCATAAAAACTAATAGTAAAATGAATCCTACCAAAAACCGTTTTCCTGATTACTGCGACGCTAATTGATTTTTTTTAACACTCAGAACTCGCCGAGATAAACTATTTTGCGATTCGCACGTAAATCACGCGTAACGGTAATTGAAGTCAATACCGCAATAAATAGATTACTGCAAATCATTTCACCGCTGCGGTCGTGGACAGGAGATTTCTAAATCCGCCAAAATCCTTTTTTTTTTCTCTCTCCCGTGGACCGCGAGAATATATCTTGAAACCGGGGGACATTAACAACTAAACAGAGCGACTATAAATAATGAACAGCAATTAAAACGACCTTCGATTACGCGCGTGCGACAAGATAACGGAACATACACACGCACAAACTCCCCCCACCCTTTTTTTTCCACACCGCAAAACACCCTTTCGGTACTGTTTGGTTAAAACTCGTGATTAACGGCGACAGGTAATTGGACATTTGGAGTGTTCGCAGACATGACGGCGATGTTTTGTTTTTTTATCCGAAAGCAGTGGTTGGACCCGGAACAAGTGTAGTTATCTACTTACCTTTCACGCGCTCCCCCCCTCCCTCTAATATCCGCCGCACGCAACGCGCGGTGGGTTTTGCGTGCGAGTTAATGCGCGAAAAGGGTTTCGACGCGATTCTCGCAACGCGAATATCGTGAATCCACCCAGTCAATCGCGTCCAACACATCTGTGACGTGAAAGACGCGAAATTCGCGGGCGCAACAGTTTTTCCGATTCGAAATATTTTTGTATTTCCATCGCGTCACGAGCGCCACGGTAGAGGAATTCATGTCAGAATATAGTTTTCGAATGACAGTTGGACTGGTGCATTGCTAACACATGTTTTTAAACATAATTTTTCAACCTTTTCTTTCTTGTGATGTTTGTATTTCTCTAAAACATACAGATTAAAATATTTTTAAAGCATTATTTGCTGTCGTATATGCGGTGCGTAAGTAATGGACATAAATATTATTTGTATATTTGTATAATTTCGGTTTTTCGCATGGAAAGCGCATGTTGACGATGAAGTGATATTTTTCCTGTCGCATCGCGTCCTTCGCACTGTCCTAATTCCAGCATCGATGGCCATTTATCCGGCCGCCTTCCTTCCCAGAAAGTTTGTGCAATCGAAACATAACCCTTTTTTTAAAAAAATTCTAAGCGATTATTTTAGAATATATATTTTTTATTATGTATTTTTTATTTTAACACTATATATTCACTGTAACTATATTGCACTAATGTTTATGCATATACAATCGATAGATTTTGACAAGAGCTGACGATTAAAACTCAAACGAACGTTGTAGCTTTCCGAGTCAAAAGTTGTACCAAATGGAAATCTCGAAACGCATGCAAAATGACCTCAAAATGGCGTCGCTTCCCCCTCCACCGCGCGTGATGCGTCACAGTCCTCGCTTAGCGTAACGAATTCTTTGATCCTTTAGCTACCCAGTGGTGTAATTAAATTTTGGATGGAGATGATAGATATGTAGCTGCAACACCAAACCGTATCCCCCGATTTTGTTATCTTTCGTTTTTTTAAATTTCCTCCTACTATGGAAGCAATTTTAAAGACGTACTCACGTCAAACGTTTTAACACGTAGCTGGTCTGGAATTATTTTTCGCAAAAAAAAAAAATATATATATATATAATGCATGGTCCTACCTACGGTCCAATGAGAACGCAGTTCAAATGTGTAATGGTAAAAATTCCAACCTGTCTCCAAATAATGACCCGAATTTTGCAGTTGTCTAGCAAATCACACTCCAGTTGAAATACCAAGCAAATCCGGATATGTTATCAGCCGGTGGATGCGTATAAATTTTTCATACATAATCCCATTTTTTTATGTTTCTTAATTAGTAGAGGTACGAAAATTTCGCGCATTCACTAAGTCACAAGCTAGACTACAAATCTTCACACTCTTGCACTGTGTTCATGATTTGACCGCAGTTATTCGGACATGCCCCTACACGACCGTGAGCTAGGAGAAGAGTAAGCGAATCAGGTAGTGTCAATCAACAAGGATAATTATGTTCTTGCGAAGAAATCAACCAATGAAAAAAAACAAACATATATTGAACACACCTGTGACTTAATTCTACCCTGACGTTAGTAGAACCCGCAAAATTTCCCTGTGTCAATTAACAAGTATCTGTAATCAGTAGAGAGCGGAAAAATTCGCGGGTTCAATGACCTTCAGGATGGACTACAATATCCTCTACACACTCGGGAAAATGCCACCTGTACATTGGCTGCTGACTTGTGAGTCGTCTCGACTGGGTGGCCTGTGATTCGACACTTCTATGAGTGAGGGTCTCTAATTGGCCCTCAGTCCT
Organism: Bacillus rossius redtenbacheri; assembly: GCF_032445375.1. Classification (NCBI taxonomy): domain Eukaryota; kingdom Metazoa; phylum Arthropoda; class Insecta; order Phasmatodea; family Bacillidae; genus Bacillus; species Bacillus rossius. The sequence continues at coordinate 16,061,662 of NC_086345.1, forward strand.
CCAGATTAACAGTGAACCAATGGCAGAAGTAGCACTAAGGTATAATTATTTGAATTTTAGCATAACACGAAATGAATCCGCGAATTTTTCAGGTCTCTAGTAATCAGCAAACCACCTAAAATAATAGCTTGGCGAAGCAAAAACTTAAATATTTTTTGTGGTGTCTGTGAGCACCTTTTAAAAAAAAATTACATATTTGTGTTACTCAAAAATTTGATTATTTCTCTGTATAAAATAAAATTAGAATCCTCGGTATATATATGTGCACAAAAAGGAAATTTGTTTGTACTTTTACAAAAGGATCCTTTGTAAACCAGTTGCCAAGAAATAATTTGTTTTATTACTAGAAAACCTCCGTATAATTTTACAACACATTGCTATGGTTATTGTTGCATGCATAAAGTGCATTTTTGGAAACAGTGTTAAATATATATAGCCGCGCCTACGACAATGGTTATATATCGATTGGTGTTTAATGCAATCATAATTTCTGTAAACCATTTGAAAGATAATCGAATATTCAAAAATTGGTTTTTATTTTTTTATCGTACTTATCGATGTTTGCAGTAAATACTGTGAAAGCTATTCAGGAAACGGATTACAGAAATTAACTTCAGATAACGGAAAACTGGGACATCACGAAGCATTAATTTCAAGGCAAGAATCCAATCCCAGTAGTAATGCGAACATTTTTTTTTGACGTGACAACGTCTAACTAAATCGATGAACGCTGGCTGCACGCATGAAAAAGTGACCCGTTATGCACATTTACCCGTTTCGCTGTCTCCCGTTACGCTCATTGTACGCTTGCGCCGCATCTATCTCTTTTCCACTCTATTGGAACAACCATTGATTTGACTTTTTCGAGGCACATTAAACTTTAAACATTCCCATTCGTTTCCTACTTTTCCTATCATCGACCTATCCGTAACAGAATAACACAGATTGGAAGAAGTTAAATAGCAAACATGTATAAAAGTTATAGTTAAAATAATCTGTTCGTTGAAGAAATAAACATATTTGAATTAATGAGTGCAAAAAAAGTAAATTTATCAATTAAATGGAAGATTTCATTTCACTCCTTCTTTGTATCCATACAAAATAGTGATAATTAAAAAAAAAAGATTCAATTTTATTCAAAAAAAGTATGCAATCATTTCATCAATGTTTTGTTATGACGTTGTAACATTAAACTATCGTCCGTAAACCGACTTTGCAGACAACCAATTTTTTTTTTATGCAATACAGTTGCTTTCACGTAAACGTAAAAAAATTTATTTGATGTCTCTATTTTTTTTTTTTTTTTTTTTTGCATTTTAATTTCAGTTCCGTTCACGGTAGGTAGGTATACGTTACAGTGTAGCGCTGGGGGAGAGAGAAAAAAAAGCAAAGGGAACACGGCTGATAAATCAACCTCGTTTGTAAGGTGAGCACTACTAGCTTTGACGAGTGTGTGTATGGATGCGTGCAGTTTCTCTAAAGGCGGGGCGTGGCAAGGCCAGAGTTACGCCAGTCTGTTGCAGCATGAAGAATCGCTCCGAATACGAGAAACGCTATAAATAATTCCACGCCCGCCCATTTATTCCTCGGAAGGATGGAGCGGGGCGCTGTTAGGTGCCGGGGGGGGGGGGGGGGGGCGTGTTTTCTGCATTGCAGAAAAACAGTACAAGAGAATTTGGGTTGTGGGAATGAGGGGTGGCAAGGAAAGAGTGAGGAGAGAGAGAGAGAGAGAGAGATATGAGAAAGCGCACCGTTCCGTTTTCCGCGTTTGGATATACGAGACGGAGAGAGTGAAAGAGAGAGAGAGAAAGAAAGAGAGAACGAAGATGTAAATGATCGCAATTTATCCCAGTCGTGACCAATGCGGCCGGAAACGTATAACATCGAAATTGCTTCCCGCAAAAAAAAAAAAAGTAAATAAATATAAAAAAAATCACTGCGATTAATCACGTGACGACTAAATAAACCTCTGACAGCTAGGCTCTTATGTAAATGTTTTGCTTGCGCACCCCACAATTCAATTACGTTTGAAGAAAAGATATCCTCGGGAATTTTTTTTTTCTCCTTCAAATCAAACCTGAGGGTATCGGCCTTTAATACTATTTACTAGAGGCAAATATTTTTCGCGAAAACATTTCGATACTATTTGGGTGTCAAAACTCAAGCATCGCCTGTGTTTCGTTATCGGTTGTGTTTCTCAAATGCACGTGTCTCCTGACGGCACTCGAAATACAGAAATTCTGTGCAGAAGTCAAATAGGTACGGGCAGGCATTTTTCGCGGAAAAAAATTCTGAATGCCTATTAGACTGCAAAAAGGTATACCCGCAACAGTGGTTTCTTCCTTGTTATAGGCGGTTGATTACCTTATTTGACCCGGACACTCAGGAAGAGTTTGTTTTCGCACTGAGTTACTTGAAAGAAACTCACCCAATCATGAAACACAGACGTTGCTACAGTAACTAAACTTCCAGCTAGTCTCGGAATCTTTTCCGTGAAATATTCATGTCACTACAAATAAGGGCACCAGCTTCTCTTGCAGAAAAATACGAAGTATAACTAGGGACAGGAAAAATTCGCGGGTTCAATGACCTGCAGGATGAACTCCATAGTTCTACGTACACTCGGTCAAATGCCACCCACTCATTGGCTGCTGTCTTGTGAGAACTCCCAACGTAGCAGCCTGTGATTCGATAAAGCTTTAGTGAGGCGTTTCTCATTGGCCCAGGTTCATCCTGGTGAGTTGTGAGCCAATAGCAGAGGCAGCACTGAGGTATAACTATTTGTATTTTAGCCTATCGCGAAATGAATTCGCGAATTTTTCCGATCTCTAAGTATAGCCCATATTACAAGTAAGATTCCGTTGGTGTGGGCATTCCTTATCACTGTCTAATTGGTTTTCAAAAAGAATATATTCCTGAAAAATACCTGCCCCTACCAGTTATTATGTTTGGTATTAATTTCCTCCCCAGGCTAGACTCAACTTGTCTATACAAAAACATACAATTCTGCAGTTGTCATTGGTCTATAAAAAGGTCAAATCCTTTGGCGGGTTACACGTGATTGAATACAGAAAAACATTTTACAATGTGAATTGTTTTACTTTCGGCATGCCAAAAAAATTTTTTTAGCTACTTAGCTACCAAAATCATTCTTGCAAAACTTTCAAGAAATTTTGCAGCTTAGTCTCAATGTGTAAGTCCTTATAATTAGAGAACGGAAAATGTGCGAATTCATTTCGCGATAGGCTAAAATACAAACAGTTATACCTCAGTGGCGCCTCTGCTATTGGCTCACAACTCACCTGGATGACTCTGGGCCAGTGAGAAACACCTGACCAAAGCTTTATCGAATCACAGGCTGCTACGATGGGACTTCTCACAAGACAGCAGCCAATGAGTGGTTGACATTTGACCAAGTGTACGTAGAACTATGGAGTTCATCCTAGAGGCCATTGAACCCGCGATTTTTTCCGGTCCCTACTTATAATGTTTTAAAAAACAACAAACATTAAAGTTAATTTTAATTATTTATTAAAAACAACAAATTAAGTTATTTTTAAGTAATAGCATTTAATTTATAGGGTTTGTTTGATACAGACATTTCATTCTGCATTCCAGCAGGCATTTTCAAGGTTAAGAACCAATTGAGAGCTCAAATAATATATATTTAGGGACCGTAAAAATTCACAGGTTTATTGACCTCTAGGTTAGACTTCACAATGCTTTACATACTCGGGAAAATGACACCTTTTAATTACCTGCTGAGTCCTGTGACGTCTCAACAAGGTTTTCCGTATTTTAGAACTTTCTTGGTTTAGTGTATGCCATTGGCTCACAGTTACCCAAATGAAATGTGAGCCAATGACAGAAGTTGTTAGCGATGTTAGCCTTTCGCGAACCGAATCCGCGAATTTTTCCCATCTTAATGTATAGGTAAAGGTACTTGCCAGGAGTCTTCATAAGTTAGCCAATCACGTAATACCTCCTCGTACTGATTGACCAACTAAAAAAGACACCAATACAAGTACAGGATGTTCATAAATAATGTCCCAGTTTCAATGACATATTTTAACAATTTAATTTAGACTACTTAAAACAACTCATACATCAATTTGAAGGTATACTGATCTAGTTTTCTTAGAAATGTTCAATATGTGCACCTTTAGTAATACGGCTCACATCCAACCTAAATTCCATTTCTTCCCACACTTTGGTTAACAAGTTCGGAGTATTGGAAGCAGTAGCCTCTTCAATTCTGTGTCTCACTTCTGGGAAATCATTAGGTAGCGGCGGAACGTAGACACGATCTTTCATAAAGCCCCAAAGGGGAAGAAAAAAATCACATGGCGTTATTTCAGGAGAACGTAGAGACCAGCGAGAAATAACTCTGTCATCTCGAATTGCCTTTGCCATCGGCGGATGGTTTTTGCCACACGGGGGATCACAATTAAAACTTTAAACGAACCGCACGTCGAACTGAAATTAAAGATTCGCTCTTAGGAAATTACAGAACACAAAATGCTTTTTGCTCAAGATTCGCCATTTTGTGTAGGTGGCGCTGCAAGTGAGAAAACAACAAAGCAGTACTCACGCATGTGTTATCTTAAACTGTTTCTATTTAATTGTGACCTTGAACCGACACTCTACAACGCTTACCGTTTTAATACTATAAAAAAATTATAATTGGAAAATTATTTTATGGACATACTGTGTGTGTGTATATATATAACACCTCCTGTGGCTCCTAGTTGATTCTCAACCCTGAAGATGCCTGCTGCAATGCAGAGCGAAACGTCAGTGCACATTTACCATGCGACGCGTCTCAATATCGGAAACCGAGTCAATGGCTGCGATAGCCGGAGAAGACTTTAATTCTTTAGTTAAGACTGTATGACACAAAAAAAATATTTTTTTTTCATTATTTTAATGTATAAGTATTATTTACATATAAACTAGTTTTCGTGCGTAAAGAATTTTCAGCAAAACTGTTAGTTTTTTGAGCTACACGAGCTCAAAGCTTAGTTTCGTTGCACTTCTTGCAGTATGGATCTCAAAATACATTAAAATAAAATTTTGTTCAATTTTGTGATTGGTTAAATTTATATGTGTGAACTACCGAATGATATTAAATAATTTTCAAAAATAGCTTAGCGATATTTGTGCATAATTATGAAAAAAAACACAGAAAATTTCACCTCTATACCAAAGCTTTAAAAAAATTCATTTTAATTAAAAACCGATAAAATCACGCATTTCCAGTTAACTTTTTTTTCCACGTTGTTTTCAAATTGGGAGGGAGAGGGTGGAAAATAGATCCGAAAGTAAGGCCCAGTTAATTAATTTCAGTTTTTTTTATTTACTAGCTAGTGTTTATACTACCAGCTAAACTGCATGTCTGTCCACGAATTAATCGCACTTTTGCAAGTCCACTGTTCGCCGTCGACAGTGGCTCCCCTCTCTCTTACCGTTCGTCCCTCGCCCCGCACCCCGGTCTCTGCACATTGCCTCGAGCTACCCGCTCGTCCGCCGCGCACGCAACACCCGTCCCAGATGCCCTGATCTCCGCCGCACACGGAAGTCCAACCGCTCGTCGCCCCACCATCGCTCGCCAAAAGGGGGTTACCGCTCTCTTCCTCTTCTCGCAGGGCCACTTCGAGGATAACCACCCCCCCCCCCCCCGGATACAGCCACCAGCCTCTCGCGCGCTCACACATACACTCACACGCACGCATACACACACAGAGCTGGTCGGCGTCGCCTTTTATATACCTGCCAGTACCCGCTCTGGAAAGATCTCGTTGCCCTCCGATATTTGTAGCGTCATCAACACCCCCTCTCCCCGAAATAAATAGGATAGGATAAGTCGCATCGGGCACGAATGACGGGAACATAAAAACTGATACTAGAATCTGAACTGCTTTCAATGGGCCTGTTTTTTTCGTCTAGATATTTCTCATCATATAGACCTGAATGTGTGTGCATAGTCAATATGGTGAAATTCAAAAATAAATAATTAAAATTTTATTTTTATAAAATAAGGGCTTGTGAGCAAAAATATTATGAGAAAAAAAATTGTTTGCAAAATTATTAAAATCACATGCTAAAAGGGTCTATAATAGAAACTAATAGAAACGTAATATCTTTTAATTTTAACTTTTTTTTAAACATCGTTATATGCAGTTGTAATAAAAATCGTTGAAATATATATAGTTTTTGTTTGTTGTTTGACACCCTTATTTCATGGAAAAACCGGTTTGAATTTTTCCTTTCAGCTTATTATTTTTTCCATGAATTCTTGTGTTGTATGATATTTATATGTTGAACATTTTTTGTCCGTGCTGTCTGAAATGTTGTTGAACATTCATGCTCACCAATTATTCGCACTTAAAAATGTTTTTTTCTCAAATCACTTAATGTCTATTGAATGACTTATGAATAACTTAAAATCATAAAAGAAAAAAAAAAACTAAGTAACTAAGATATTTAATAAATTCACCTCTACACACTCGGGCAAATGCCAACTGTACATTGGCTGCTGACTTTTCTTTCACATGTGACTTGTGGACTTCCCTCGCCGATGATGTGTTCATGGTAGTGACATGCCACTGCACCTCGCTTCAGTTGTTTTCGCCCCCGCTCCAAGGGGAAATATTACCGTCTGGTCTCGCCCTCCTTGCCGCGTTTTTCCAGTCTCTAACAATGGCGCGTAAACGGAGACGGATCAACAATTCTCACTAAATGTTACACTGGTACTACTCTATTACATTTACACTAATTATCGTATGTAATCAATTTAACGTAAAAAAAAAATATAAAACACAGCCGACACATACCGACTCTTTCTGTGCACTCAGGTCTCCGTAGAGAAAATATCTAGCCCTAAAAAACCAGCCCCGTTGAAAGTAGTTGATATTCTGTTATTGTTTTTGTGTTCCCGTCATTCGTGCCCGATGCGACCTCTCCTGTCCTCTTCAGTTCGGGGGGGGGGGGGGGGGGGGAGTTCCCTTGTTGACGTGACACTTCGGAAGCCAATGAGACCTTTCCAGGGCGGGTGTATGAAAGGTATATAAAAGGCGACGCCGACCAGCTTCGTGTGTGTGTATGTGTGTGTGTGTGTACGTGGCCTTTTTCTGTCCTCTTAACACTCGAAGCTAACAGAACAATGGCTTCCTAGTTACGCCACTTTACGCAGCTTGGTGGGTGGGTTGGGGGGGTGGGTTTAGGACCTGTCGAACCTTCTAGAGGAACGGAGAGAGACGTCCAGGCGCCGGGAGTGGGGGGGAAGTTTTTTTTTGTGGGGGGATGGAAAAAAAAAGGGGGGGGGGCGATGTTGGCTTGACAGAAAGCCGCTGCGCTAGTGGAGGGTTGTTTTACCTGCGACGCGTCCCCTTTTCATGGGGGCTTATTCTATCTAAGTATATCGTTACGTCCGTCGAGTCATCTCGACTTCGAGTTTTGTCGATAGGGGGTTCCTGACGACTGAAAATATCGAGAGCAAGTCAAGTGTTTTCTGAGCTGGTAATCCTTGAGACGCTACATTCGCGAGGGTAAGTTCGGTTTTTCTTTTTTCGATTTCCTCTCCTCCTCTGAAGCTCGAAGAGTGGGCACTACGTCATAGCGGCAACGTAACGAATGAAAAAAAAAAAAAACATATTTTTCTTAAGTATTATAAATAAAACTCATTTTTTCTGAAACGCAAAATGTGTTGTATTAAAATATTAAATATTTTTTTTTTATAATTCAAAATTTTATTTATTGGCAGAACAAAGATAAATTGTAATTATAAACTATTTAGATCACACACTCCCTTGATTAAAAATTTCAGTTTACAACTGTGGTGATACTGATAAAATTTGTACGACAGAAGAAAAGCAAAAAATTGAGGTTTTTTTCTTACAAACGATACCTAAAGTACTAACAGAAAAACAACTGACGCAGTTGCTGACCAAAGATACTGCTTATCTGTGTAAACATGAACGTGTTGCTGTCAAACTACTAAAAAAAAGTAAATCCCCGAAAAAATTGGCCAATTCTTATAAAATTATTCAGTTTGCGAATGTTTTTTATATATACTTTATAATCTAAACTTCTTTTGCAAGAAAATTAAATTAATTTTACTTAGTAGGTATTAGAAAGAATCTTTTGTAATTTACGAATCAACGAGATTCACAATTTTCTTTGTTATGCAAGTTTGGAAATGTAGCCATATTATCACAGGTTATAACGGAATCTATGTCAACATTGATGTACGCAGGTTATTTATGATATAATCCTCTAATTACATGCAATTAGTCAGCTCAAGGAGATAATTTGCAGTCATAATGGTGCTAATTTAATGTAAAGCGTTTAAAATGTCACCGAGACATTATTTGTATATGTTCTTTGAGAAATTGTAAATAACAAGTTAGACAAAGAAACAAACAGAATGTAAGATAATCTATAATTGTAAGTGAAATAAAACCATCTCGTATTTTTCATTCGCCAGGTGTGTAGTTTATATTAATACCAATTATGCATAATTTATTTATGTAATTTTATTTCGTAATAAAATAAGGTGGTTAATTTAGAGATTTATTTTTTAAAATTTAAATTGTTTTACTTGTGTTTTGAATATTAAGTTTTATTATTAGTAAAAAATATAGGCTATAAGCCTACCCAACATGAAATAAGGATACAGATTTACTTAGCTATGGATTAAAAATTATTAAAGCAATCAGATAAACAAAAAAACTCTTTTTTCATCTTTACATGAAGTGCAACTATTTTAATGTCACACGCAGTTATATATATATATATATATATATATGTATATATATACATATGTATATATAAATATATATATATATATAACTTTTTTCCAGCAAAGGCTATTCAACCATTCAAAACATTTCCTTAAATCACGGGGCCTTGTACTATGCCCTATGCGCTGCGAATACAGACAGTTTTATTGCGTATTATTGCAGTGTGATTATTTCCAGCCAATACTATTTAAGTTTCACAAAATGTACTTCAGGATAGCCCCACTGTCACAAAGTATCGTTTGGAACACCGATACGTTCGGTTCGTCCCCATGTGTTAACGAAAGATAATAGATACGAGTGTATGATATCTAGAGACCCGTGAATTTCGCGGATTCAATGACCTCCAGGATAGACTCCAATATCCTCTACACACTCGGGCAAATGCCAAATGTTCATTGGCTGTTGACTTGTGAGTCGTCTCGACTGGGTGGCCCTGTGATTCGACATTTCTATGAGTGAGCGTCTCTAATTGGCCCTCAGTCCTCCAGATTAACAGAGAACCAATGGCAGAAGCAGCACTAAGGTATAATTATTTGAATTTTAGCATAACACGAAATGAATCCGCGAAATTCACGGGTCTCTAATGATATCCCACGCGGGGCCGTCGGTGTGACGACCTTGGCTCGTATGGCAGGAAAAATAGAACGCAAGTTCAATAAGGTTTTAGTTAAGTCTTTGGCCATGAAAACTTTTAAAGCCGGAGCCTTGCCCTTTTGGTAGGGACGCTGAATTGCGCAGAGGTGCGCAAGCAAAAAATACGCATGAAAACTGCAAAGGCATATTGAGGGGCGGTCGATGGCTTTTATCATATCGTTACGAAAACTAAAGTAAGTAACGATTTGAGTTACTACATTTCAAAGAAATACCGCCTATATTGTAGCCGTTACCATGGTTCGACTTTCGGGAAATGTTTATATAGTTTTTCTTTTCATGGTCCACATGGACACCAAAACCATCGTCATTTTAAAAGTGGACACGATATGACGGGCGAAATGTTTTAGACAATTTTTTTTTTGACGTGACAAAGTCTAATAAATCGATGAACGCCGGCTGCACGCACGAAAAAAATATCCCGTTACGCACATTGTCTCGTTACGCTGGGTCCCTTTACGCTCATTTTACGCTTGCGCCGCTCCTATCTCTCTTCCATTCGATTGGAACAACCATCGATTTGACTTTTTCGAGGCACATTAAACTTGAAACACTCCCATTCGTTTCCTACTTTTCCTATCATCGTCCTATCCTTAACAGAATAACACAGATTGGAAGAAGTTAAATAGCAAACATGTATAAAAGTTATAGTTAAAATAATCTCTTCGCTAAAGTAATAAACATATTTGAATGAATGCGTACAAATAAAGGTAAATTTATAAATTAAATTGTAGATTTCATTTCACTCCTTTTTTGTATCCATACAAAATAGTGATAATTCAATAAAAATTATTAAGTTTTTTCATAAAAGTATGCACTCATTTCATCAATGTTTTTTATGACGTCACGTTAAGCTATCGTCCGTAAACCGACTTTACAGACAACCTATTTTTTTTCTCTCGATCCAATTCTGAAGTCCACTCAGACGAAGTCCCGATAAGATGCTAGTGTGTGTGTGTATGCGCTGTAAAACGAATCATTTTAATGTGACATATCCTCCGCTGGAATCATAAAATGTTGCCGTGGGGTTTTGTTCTTGACTAAGAGTTGGTAAACCTGCAGAGAGAACGTATGCGTGCGTTCTGCGGATAGCTATTAGCCATTGGCTAATCCTTGGCCGGGAGTCTGTTACACGAGAAAAGCCATGGAGATCGTAAAACGTGGGAGAGAGAGAGATAGAGAAAGAACTTAAAGGGCGCGTTTTTAACGAGTCGGCGCCACAATGGGCTTAGCTGACCGTGATCCTTGTTAAGCAGGTTAACGTACAGTTACGCCCATTTACGTCTGCAGTGGCCCAGATTTTCATCGCTGAATTCCCGAGTGCATGTTCAAACTATTTCACGGACAGTTGACGGAAGAATACTCGTTGTAATAGTGGTACTCTCTTTATCAGATATCCTTGCATGGGACATAAAAATTTTCTATTTTCCAGTGGGGTACTAAAGCATTGGGAGGTTCATCCACGTTTGAAACTTTGTTTTTAAATTATTGCAACCGACTTAAAAATGATTTTTAAAATTACTTTGTATACTCACCATTAATTTAACTTGTTACCAGCGGCATAAATAAATACCTTTATCCAACCCCATAGTGGAGGAATTAAGACATTACATAAAAAGTGTGAAATTTATTCAAACACCTTGCTAATAAATAAGATAATATGAAATCCATTCAGAAGAATTATCAATGCCAGAACAAAGAAAAAACAAACACATAAATCGTACATTAAAAGTTCTAATTATTGGAAATGTGTTTTTTTGTGAGTCCATGCAACGTATAGACTTTCAACCCTTAACAATTTTACAATGACATAGTTTTGATTATCTACATCTTATATTTTTATAATTGAAAACAACAGTAGTACTTATTGATTGGTATGTACGGCGCCAGTATCAGATTATTGAGGAGAGGGTCCGCCATCTTGGATTGTGACATCACGGCGGCCATTTTGGTTGACCTTAACCTTTTAAATTTACCTTGACCTTAATATTCAAAATTTGCCAAAAATTGCCACAAAATCCACAAAATTTGCCAAACATTCGCAAAAATTTAAAGTTTTTAAGGGGGAGGGAAATTCCGCCAAAAAATCTAAAAATATCAGGTAAAAATAAAAATTAACCAATATCGAGGGAAAATTCCCGTTTTGAGGGAAAATTTCCCGTTTTATTCATTTAAAAAAGTCAACAGCTTGAAAAATTTTCCAAATATGCTTAAATTCCCCATAGGCAAGCTGCCGTAAGCCACCTAGGTCATGACCGCAACCAATAGGATGTCAATGGACAAAAAAATCTTTATATATATATATATATATTTCTTGTGTGCGTGTGTATGTCACTGAACTCCTCCTAGACGGCTGGACCGATTTTGATGAAATTTTTTGTGTGAGTTCACGGGGATTCGAGGATGGTTTAGATTCACAATTGGATATTTTATCTCGATTCTGAGTTAAGAAAAACTAAAAAAACACGCTTTAAAAGCAAAAAAAAAAAATAAGCATTGTTGATAATTAGCCTCCATGGCAACGGGCTTTTGCATTTTTGTTGCCTTCTGCGTAACCATGGGAAAGGTTTTTGGTAACGGCAGTGGCGTGCCCAAGAGAAGGGCATAATGAGAAGATACAAAATGTCCAGCGTAGAAATACTTACCGCCATATCCATATCTCACAAAAAGTACATTTGGGCAGGACAATGTCTGTCGGGTCCGCTAGAAAGATATATAGAGAGATAGAGATATAAATAGAAAGATAGAGAGAATTATAGAGATGTACATAGAGAGATAGAGAATTAGAGAGATAAAGAGAGATGCTTAGTATACGTTTAAAAAATTAAAAAATTGATTGAGGCATTGCAACGCATGCCGGGCATTATCTAGTATATACCTATATTTCAAAACATTGCTTATGGCAGTAAATGGGTGTGTTTCCACAAGCGGCCCAAAGCAACCTGAACGGGGCAAATGTCGAACTCGTGGTCATGACATTCTTAAATATAATATTTAAGGAACTCTACGAAAATGCTTGATGCATTGAAGATAAAAAAAATTAAAATAAAAATTTTTTTGGCTGCGTGAGAAATGAGAAAATATTTAATCGATTATTATGTAATATGTTCAAATGGTTTATATATTTCTTCTGTGTATGGTGTTTCTAGTATGTTCGTTTTGTCTCTCGGATTTTCTAGAAGTTTCCGGAATGTTACAGAAGATGCGGGATTTATTTTTTTCTATAAAAGCCGGTTTGAACCAGCTAATTGCCGTTTCTGGATGAAATATTTTTTTTTAATCGTTTGCCAGAATCATTGAAAGAACGTGCGGCAATCCGAACACGAAGACGATATCCAGTGAAGGAAATGGGTGATGATTATCGCGATGGACAGCTCCAGCTCTCAGCTGATGTGAGTGACAGCATGGTTCAGCGCTTCGCCACTTGGCCACTTCGCCACTTCGCCACTTCGCCACTTCGCCGCCTTGCTTGGTGATCGCGGCCGTCGATCACCAGGTTGGCCTGCAGTCTTTTGTCGAAAGAAAAAAAAATAATGGAGTCCCTCCGCGTGGAAGAAGTGAAACTTCGTAATGTGGAAATGAAAATAGGAAGGGGTAGAAATTGATTTTTTAGTGAAATCATATCGTTTCTTTAAGACAAACTTTATTAACATTGCTTACAATTCACAATTGATCGCATCTTTTAAATATCATTTTCGAGTGGAGAAATATCCAAATCTATAACATTTACAATGGGATTATGATAACTAAAGTAAGATACGAAATGTTTGAGTTCTATTTTTTTCAATATTTCTTGCAAGAACTGCATCAATGGTAGTTCCCCCTTTGGTTTTCACGACGCCCACACTGTTTACTTCGCTGCATAGCAAGAATACCACGCGCTTGTGCTTGGAATGTTGCTAACGCTCGCGCTGGCCTGTAACAGGTATACTACGCGCATGCGTTCGAGTGCCACGCATTCACTCTCGCTCTGTCTCTTTCTATTCCCCCTCCCCAGGAGCGTTGAACGTTCAACGCAACCTTGTTGGAAGTCGCATTAGAAGTTTCACTTCAAAAACTTTAAGGTCGTTTATATTCAAATTATCGCATTTGTACCTCAACGTTAAATACATTCCTTCTGCGGCAGGCACAAGGTTGTGTATTTGGGATTGGATTCGGTGACCGACAGCCATTTTGGGTTTGTGACGTCACGGCGGCCTACCGTGTGTCAGAGATTCCACAAAATTCTTCAAAATTACTAAACATTTCGCCATTTCGAGCGAAAAAAAAATCCCTTTTAAGAGGACGATTTTCCCCATTTAAATCCACAGAAAAATGTCGATGGCTTGAAATGTGCCCAAAGTGGCTTAAATTCCTTAATTTACCAGCCTTCAGTAAGCTTCTGTACCTCTGACCTTGACCTTGGTCACGAGCGCCATCTTGAATTCTTTCATTTCGAATTCTGCCTTTTTTTATTTTCCATAAATTTCCAACATCTTGTTTTCTATGTATCTTCGCCATATTGAATCACGACGTCAATGACGCCATATTGGAATCGAGTATCCCTACTCACGGACGTTGCACTTTTCGTTACGTTGAAATCGCGAACCTGGATCCCGATCGTCATCTTGGATTTGGATTCCGCGTGTTGGATTATACCATATTAATTAAATTCCTCCATTTTTTTCTAGAACTAGTCGCCATCTTTGATTCCGCCATTTTGAATTATAAAAATTATGTCCGCCATTTTGAAAAAAAAATTATTTACTATCCGGAAAAAATTCGGAAAATCTTTAAGGTTTATAAAGGTAACTTCTATTCAATTTTAATTAAGAACGCACTTCAGTCATACTCGGTGATTCAGATGACCCATAAAAGAAATAAATACTTGAAATTATACTAGTAATCAGATTTTTTAAAATGCAAGAATAATTAACCTTTATCGCCGAAATTTTTGTTGTAATAAGCAATGAAAACCACATTAACTTTTCACTTCACTTTGTAAACAGTCGAGTGGAAGAGAGATAGATGCGGCGCAAGCGTACAATGAGCGTAACGGGACACAGCGTAACGGAACAATGTGCGTAACGGGACACTTTTTCCGTGCGTGCAGCCGGCGTTCATCGATTTATTAGACGTTGTCACGTCAAAAAAAAAGTTCTTCTGTGCACATGACACTCATCGCTGTTAACAATCAAAGAAACTTGAATTTAACGTCCTTAGAAGCGTCTCAGCCTATATTCCACCCCGGGCGGTTTCCATTTTCACTGCCGGGAGCATTATTTCCCCATCAAATGCGCGGATTTCGTGTTAAGACTGCTCCGTGCGCGCGACAAAGTATTCTCGAGAGAAGACCACTCGCACAAAGTGCCGCTTCAAAAGTTTGCTCGTAAAATATTTAGCTCGAAGCAAAGTAAAGGCTTGAAAAAAAAGAAGAAGTATCGCAAGACTCGGAAACACCTGCGACTGTATCGCCGCATAAAGCAATGGAGGATGAGTTCTCGCTCCATAGCAAGTACTCTGGAAGAAATTTTTACGAAGAATCTTATTTTATTGTGCTTTGAGTATCGACAACAGCGTGTTCACTTCACAGATATTGTTTGCTTTGTACTTTAACAAAATATTCCTTTGGAAACCAGTTGCCAAAAACTGCAAGAAAAATTTTTTATGTATAAATACGTTTTTTAAAAGAATACTGAATATTTCTTGTAATGCTTACTAAAATTGGCTAATGGTTATAAAATGTTTCTGAATGTTTTTTCAAAGCAGAAACAAATTAACGTTTAATTTAAATGTTAGATCATATTTTCGATGGTTTACAAAATTTATGCTCGTATAAAACACGAGTACCCTGAAAAATATTTTTAATACGCTCTTGGAATTTATTTTTGCGTTAGGGAATATTTATTTTAAATAATGTTTGTAGGCATTGCTGGTTTTCACTGGTATTCATTAAAAAAAAATATACTTCAACTTCTTGAGAATTTTTCATAACAACCAGTGCAAATCATGTGTGTCCATGAAACTAAATTAAATCAGTAAATTTTATTTGAATCTTTCATTGGGTTTTTTTTAGACTCGTTTTACAGCGAGGTTGTTATGGAATGGAACGCAAAAATACCCATATGAAGGAATTTAGTAGAAAGGATAGGTCATGACCCACTGTTATGAACCACCAGGGGCGAACGTATTTTAGTATATATATATATATATATATATATATATATATATATATCCCCTCTTTCCCTCATCCTAAAATCCAAGTATCATAAGGCTGAGCTGTTCCATTTTCTCTGTACATAAATTACCCACCTAACTCGCTTAGACACACTCGATACAATTTATATGCCGACTATATTCAACTATAGTCATCGTTCTCTCCTTCTGACATTGCTAACAATTTTCCCGATTTAATATGGATCTTGAAGCTGTCGTTGATTGGGCGACTGATAACGATGCTTCAAATTCATCCTTAAGAGTCACAAGCTACTGTGTTTAGTGCTAGCAAGTCATTACTTGATTTTAACCCTACAGAACTTCCAAAACTTACTGTAAATAATGTTGGAATAGGGAATAGGTACACAGTTAAGGATTTGGGTCTCATCCTAAACAGAGCATTGAACTACTCCTAACACTTTGCAAACATACATAAGCAGGAAGGCACTATCTACGCTGCATTATTTGAAAAGTTAAAAAAATATATATATTTTTCCTGAACATATTGTTCTGACACTCATATTTCCACGTTTCGATTATTGTGGCGTAGTTTAAAATTAACTTACACATGAAAAAAGCAAACGGACTGCAGAAAATTGAAGATGTATGCATCCGTTTTTTTAAATTTTTAGTTTTAAAAAACACGATACCACGTTTCCCCTTACTACGACAAGCTTCAGTGGCTAAGACTACACGAAAGACGAATACTAACAAAAGCCTACGTCTCTTAAAAAAACGCTATTCATTCAAACTCTGCTTTGTATGTATCTAAAAGATTTCACTTCCTAAATTCCCGTCACAATATCGGTACTCGTCCCAAGAGCAACTTTGTCTGTGTTGCTTGCAATGTATCACTCCAGAGCTTGTTCTAAATCCTTCTGTGTAGCTGCAGTGCGCGCTTGGAATGCGCTTGAAGAGTAAACAAGGCAACAATTGTTACTGTCATATTTCTGAAGTCTGTTATAAAATATCTCGAAAGACAATAAAGTATTGCAAATTGGAATAAGTAGGGGATGTGATTCTTATCTTTTATGAGCTTTTGTACAAGTGTGTGTATGTGCTTATTTAACTTGTTTGTTTGTTATAGGTTGAAATTTTAAATCTTAACGTTAATGATGAATAATTTCTAGTTTCTAATGTATTTGACATTAGATTTATTGATTTTGTTTAATATATTCCTATTTAAAAAATGTATTTTTTTATATAAGCAACATGCAGTTTAATATGCGTGATTCATGTTTCATTACTTGCTAGTGTTCTTGTTTACTGTCTTTTATTTAGGTTAGCTTAGATATGTGTGTTTGATTTTGTTATAACATTACATTTAATTTTATAAAATGTATTTTTGTTATGTGGTCGAAAAATCGGTTCACCGCAACTTCGCCACGTAAAATCCCTACTAATATTATAAATGTGAAAGTATGTTTGTCTGTTTGACCTTCCACGCAGCAACGGAGCAATGGATCGACATTATTTTTTTGACGTGACAACGTCTAATAAATCGATGAACGCCGGCTGAACGCACGAAAAAGTGTCCCGTTAGGCACATTTTCCCGTTACGCTGTGTCCCGTTGCGCTCATTGTACGCTTACACCGCATCTATCTCTCGTCCATTCGATAGGAACAACCATCGATTTGACTTTTTCGAGGCACATTAAACTTGAAAAACTCCCATTCGTTTCCTACTTTTCCTATCATCGTCCTATCCTTAACAGAATAACACAGATTGGAAGAAGTTAAATAGCAAACACGTATAAAAGTTAAAGTTAAAATAATATGTTTGTTAAAGTAATAAACATATTTGAATGAATGAGTGCAAATAAAAGTAAATTTATCAATGAAATTGTAGATTTCATTTCACTCCTTCTTTGTATCCATACAAAATAGTGATAATTCAATAAAAATGATTCAATTCTATTCATAAAAGAATGCAATAATTCCATCAATGTTTTGTTATGACGTTGTCACGTTAAACTATCGTCCGTAAACCGACTTTACAGGCAACCAATTTTTTCAAGCGTACGTCCTTAACAGACTTGAAACTCGGCAGTGATGTTCTTTATATACCACGATATGCTTAGCCCGGGCACCGCCCGAGTACTTGAGCTAGTAAGTCGATCGATCGATAAATAAATAGTTGTTTTTTTTTTTTTTGAAAACTTTGCACCTGTGTGTGACGTCGATCAATAGGGAAGTCGTGCTAGGTGGCGCTTCAACCAAAATCGATCTGTCGCCTAATGGATTAGCATTCGGTGCGACAGACGATGCGCATGCATTAGCGATGAGGGGAAATTTCTGCAAACACGAATCGCACACGTCTGGCAACCCCCCCCCCCCCCTTTTCTGCTTCTCCGATGGCAAACACACTACCCCCCCCTTCCTGCCAAAGCCAATTGCGCCCCGTTCAGTGATGCTATTACCATCCGTCCCACTGTGTTCTCCTGTCGGTCTAATCTCCATATGTATCTCCTTGATGGCGTTTATTCGCGTCTTGCTCCTTCGCGAGACGAAGACGTCTGTTATTGCGTTTTGAGCGCAACCGTCTACCCGTCGCGGATCCAATAACGCGTCACGTCAAATGGTTCGCTCGCGGGCAAAGTCAAACATTCTAAACATGACGCCAAAACGCTGACGCAGTGAGCTGGAAAGTGCACTGGCAGTTGATGCACCTGTGCTTCGCTAGACTGTAAACATTTTTTTTGAAGTGACAACGTCTAATAAATCGATGAAAGCTGGCTGCACGCACGAAAAAGGATGACTCATTGTCCCGTTATGCTCATTGTACGCTTGCGCCGCATCTATCTCTCTTCCACTCGATTGGAACAACCATCGATTTGACTTTTTCGGGGCACATTAAACTTGAAACACTCCCATTCGTTTCCTGCTTTTCCTATCATCGTCATATCCTTAACAGAAAAACACAGATTGGAAGAAGTTAAATAACAAACATGTATAAAAGTTATAGTTAAAATAATCTCTTCGTTAAAGTAATAAACATATTTTAATTAATGAGTGCAAATAAAAGAAATTTATCAATTAAATTGTAGATTTCATTTCACTCCTTCTTTGTATCCATACAAAATAGTATTATTCAATAAAAATGATTCAATTTTATTCATAAAAGTATGCAATCATTTCATCAATGTTTTGTTATGACGTTGTCAGGTTAAACTATCGTCCGTAAACCGACTTTACAGACAACCAATTTTTTTAAAAAAACATACTTGTTATTGTATTGTATGAAATATTGTATTGTATATGTTTTTTTTAAAGTATATTTTTATTTATTTAATTTGTAATGCATGCGTGTATTATGTAGTCTGTGTAGTGTGACTTTGACATATTTTACATTCAGAAGCGTTTTAATCTATGTGGGATCCACAGAACAAATGAATAAACCATTAAATAAATACGTACGTTTATGCGGTTTTATTTTAGTTTAGGAGAGCTTGCCGGTTGAAAACCAACCTTTACTTTGCTGTTAAGTGTGGACAGATAGTCTAATTCACATACCCGTAGCAAACATTCGTGCGAATAAATGTAAAATAGCCATAAGTTTTTTTTATAGCCTATGCGTATTTTTACCATTAATATCTACTATGAAGAAAAAATAGAACAAAATTATCTTTGAGTACCTTCCCTAAACATTTATTTTTATTTATTCTTCTTAAATTTCAGCGAGAAATGAAGGGGGAATAGGGGAAAAAAGTTGAATTTTGGAAATAAATTAATATTTATTAGATCGACTAAATTAAAATTTTAAAAAAAATTCCAGTAAATTATTTTATCTAAACAAAAAATTTATTACAACTATCCCAAGTTAGTATTTTCTTAGTTATATGTATACTTTAAAATCGTCAAATTTTCTTCTACCGTATTATTATTTTTATTTTTTCTTACGGATTAGTGCCTTAAACCTAGGTAAATTGTTCTGATACTCTGAATGTTATAACTAAACTGGATTAAAGCGATTTCTAGGCCACATTTATAGAGTGGTTCGAAAATGTGCCTATATCAATTTGCTTTAAAATCAGATTGAGTAAAAAAAAGCCGGAGTTTGAGAACTTATATCTTCAGCAAAAAGTTTTTTTGGGCAATTTCGTTTAGAGTACGTGAGATACACAACACGTCTCCTCTTTTAATTATTGCGTGTCTAGAGAATGTCTCAAGTCGATTTTTCACGCGAGTGCCGGGTCGTTTGCCATTTCCCGAACTTCTTTCTCGTCTCCAGTTTTACGACGCCATAAACTTCAGTTAATTTCGGAAGAAGCATGGTAGCTAACACGGTCAAAATTGGTTCCTTTTGGAGAAGAAAGAAGTTGTGTACGTTTGTTGTGGAAACATGTTTTTTTTTTAAACGACCCTGATCTTTAAGTTGTATTCAATTAAGGTTTACGTTAACTCCAGTAGCATAGCATTTTTCTTGGCCATCATCACGGATGAAATTCAATACAGCCTCCATCTTGAACGTCTTATTTAATCTTAGAAAATTCCATAGCCCGCCATTTTGAATTCTAGAAAATACTTTATGCTACCACAATGTATTCCACACATATTGGATGGTAAAAAAATAATAATAGGAGTATGAGTAGGAATGAGTACGGATACATCATTTGGGACGCCATCTTAGATTTAAAAATTTTGAAAATTAAAAAAAAAAAACCTACAATTCTCGGCTTTGAAGTGTGAGTACAAAATAGATACATGCCAATTAAATTAAACGAGGATTCCACCAGTTTTCCGATCAACAAGAGGTTGTTAACAGAATCTTCAATTATTATTAATTTTCCACTGATTTTAAAGGACTTGTTCAAATTTAATGTACCCGATGTTATGACCCTATTTCCCTTTCTGCACAGAAAAAAAAAGTCCGTACTTTTACAAATGATTTCTTTGGAAACCAATTGCCAAGAAATAGTCCCTTATACTACACTAAAAAAAATTTCTAGCTTTGTACAATGCATGTCTATGGTTGTTTTTGAACATATAAATACGTTTTTCGAGATAATACTAAGTCATTCCTACAAAAATCTGCCCATAGTTTTATAATTTAATTGATGTTTCATTGGAGGATAATTTTTTATAACCATAGAAGAAATAATCAATAGTCAATAATATGACTTTATTTGGTATTACGCATATTAATGTGCGCATTTAATAATGGAAAGTTATTCATGGAAAGGTTTACAAATAACTTCTAACTATTGGAGGTACTGGGACAACACAAAGCATAAATGCTCGGTTAAGAATACGAACCCAGTATTACTGCGAACACAATTTTGAAGTGATACAGTTGTTTTCGCGTGTAAATCTACAAATTTACAAATATATTTAATTTTACATTAAATACTTATGTTTCATTACAAAAAAAAATCAACGTTGTGTTACTTCATAAAGTTTTATTTTGTCAGTAATCGAGACGTAATAAGAAATAAATTTAATGAATGCCTCTTGAGATTCCTTTGGAGACGCAAAGTCATTCGGAAAAAAAATAATACTCTGCGCTGGAACATTTCTTATGGAGTCAGCATGCTGAGTGTGAGAAGCCTTTGCGTAATTTATATGCAGACGTCGTTACTGGAGGAATGACTAGGGTACAAAGAAGATACAAAGGCGCTTGTAAAATAAAACACGGTTATTTAAGCCCCTGCCACACTGTCAATCATGTGTTACCGACCGTATCAGACAATAGAATTGGAGTAGGAGTTTTGGACGGAAAATGGCTTCTAACTATATCCATCAAATAAATTTAGACACATAACATCAAAATTTGTTTTCAATAATGTCACACAATCAATGTTTTTTTGAGCTACATTTTTCTAACTTTTTTCAATTTTTATCTCATTTTTAAATTAAATAATACATCGCAGTGCTGGATTTTTTTTTAACTTTTGTTTCTGTGCGTTTTTTTAATAAGTGTTAATTTAAGTCACAATAATGTTCGTTACATGATAAAAAAATATTTTCAGTGATTTTTTTAATTTATAGTAACATAAATACAATTTTTAACAGAAAAATACTTTACATAAGACATTAATATTAACATTATTTTAGTTGTATCAAGTTTATAAACTTCTGAATCACCGGTGTGTTCTTCACCAATTTAAATATTCTTTGTTATGGAAACGGACGTCATATCCGTTTTCGCTGGGCACGATTGCATTCAACATCCAACATATTTTAGAACTCGACCTGAATACCAAATATTTTAAAAGAAAACTCAAGAGCCATAAAACTTGTCAAAAAAAAATTGGTTGTCTGTAAAGTCGGTTTACGGACGATAGTTTAACGTGACAACGTCATAACAAAACATTGATGAAATAAATGATTGCATACTTTCATGAATAAAATTGAATAATTTTTTATTGAATTATCACTATTTTGTATGGATACAAAGAAGGAGTGAAATTAAATCTACAATTTAATTTGATAATTTTACATTTATTTGCACTCATTAATTCAAATATGTTTATTACTTTAACGAACAGATTATTTTAACTATAACACTTATACATGTTTGCTATTTAACTTCTTCCAATCTGTGTTATTCTGTTAAGGATATGACGATGATAGGAAAAGTAGGAAACGAATGGGATTGTTTCAAGTTTAATGTGCCTCGAAAAAGTCAAATCGATGGTTGTTCCAATCGATTGGAAGAGAGATAGATGCGGCGCAAACGTACATTGAGCGCAACGGGACACAGCGTAACTGGACAATGTGCGTAACGGGACACAAATTCACACCACGTATGCCATGAATGGTCAGGAATAGGTAGTTGTTATCTTGATTCAATTTTTTTACTAAGAAGTAAACACCTAAGGCACTGGCACATTTTGTTTGTAGTCATAAATAATTGACCTTTTAAAATGTTTTAGTATTTTACGAATAGTTGATCCAGACCAGTGAAGTGGTTTACAGCAATTATTTTTTTGTTAAAATCGCTTCAGTCATCAATACAAAAAAAAAAGGAACTATTTTTACGCATATTGAAGTGTAACTAGAGTGTAGATAATTTTTTAAGGTTCATAAAATTTGTAACTCAAATCTTCGAAATATTACAAACGAAATTTAGTATCTAAACATTCAAATAGTTTTGTTCGTGCATTCAATTTGAATTACCATTTGACGTTGACCGCCACGAATGCCCCCGAATATATATCAGGGTTGAGTGTATGAATCAAAATTTTTTATCATTGTTTTTACGGCATATTGTTTAGCGACAAAATCGTAACGCGAATAGGAACACACTGTATTTTTTTTCCCCTTGTAAATGGAACTGAAATATTAATGTCAAGTTGTAGATATCTGTAAATTTCTACACAAACATGAAAGCAAATGTATCGCTGCAAAAAAAAAAGTTCGCAGTAGTACTGGAATCGGATTCTTTCCCCAGGATTTATGATTTGTTTTGTCCCAGTACCAAAATAAGTTAAACTTATTTGTAAATCGTTTCCTAAATTGCTTTCCAGTTGTTTACTGTGCAAACTAATAATTATATGAAAAACAAAAATAGGTCCAATTATATTTTTTTTATGGTTTAAAATTTTATACTTGAATAAAACTTTAATTATAATTTAAAATTTTGGCCAGTTTTCACAAACACGACAAAAATATCCATAACTGTTTCCTAAAACATTTTTCTCATGTATGCAAAAATAACTATAACAATGTGTTGTAAAAATTGGCAATATTTTTTTGTGTTATTACAAAAAAACTATTTCTTGGCATCTGATTTTGCAATGGAAGCGTTTGTAAAGGTAGAAAAATTGTTATTTGCATTAAGCTGTATATAGATTGTTGTGTGTCAAATATTTAGTGTTGGCATAGGTTTTTTTTTAAATTAATAGTATTCAATAAGGTTTACAATGTGCCTATTCAGAAGTGAATCTGCTTTTTTTTTTTTTGCTTTTAAAAAATTTCTTTTTATGTTCGGTTCTGGGCTGCTTTTTATGCGTGTACTTTTTAAGGGATATGTTTTATTACTCCGGTGGGTTTTAAGTTGTCATTTTTGGCAATAATTTAGAATGTTTGTTATCTTTTGGAAAAGTTTATCTTTACTTTAGTATCTCCGCTTTTACGCTTTGAAGACCAGGAGTGTCTCTTTTCTAACTTTTTTATCGTCTCAGTATCGACTTTCTCCAGGTACGTCGATTTATCTTGTAAGTTGGTTTAATATCCCCCGCAGTGTTTCCCTGTTTCTGAAAGACATAACAAACTTAGCAGAGTTTTGACAACTAGATGCCGTATGTACCTGTAATATGTTAATTATTATATCATATTCTGATTTGCTAACTGATTTTATTTCTCTGAGTAAGGAATTTTAAAATGTATCCCACGGATTTTTTTCTCTAGTATTCTATCACTTAAATTTTAAATCTAATATCTAACGAACAATTCATTTGCAGGGAAACTTCTTAAAAAAATATATTCCATAGAAAGGAAGTTCAAAAATTGTTTAGTACCACACACCTGACCAAAAGAGAGTAATGGAAGTTTTGAAAGTCATTGTTTACTAAAAAAAAAAATAAAAAAAAACACGATATTTTTCTTTTAATTTCGTCATGTCAGGTAAAAACTCAAAACACCATAGAAGTTATTTAATTTGGTTACATGGTTGCAGTTTATATTTACGTAATTTTGAGTTGATCTAAAAATTCCTCCAACATTTAATTTTAAAAATTCATAAATGATAAAATATTTTCAAGGAGTTATGTCAGTGAGTTTAACAGATGCTACCATATTAAAAATAATTAGAATGTATTTCGAATAATAGCAGGCAGTATTTTTGCATTAAATGGTAACACATGTACATAAAACACACAGGCTAACAGACAGGGAATGGAAGTAGGAGGGATTAAGTACTCTATCTCCTTTTATATCGTTTATAATTAATTGAAAAACTTATACTACCATCATTGTTTTATTTACTAGCTGGCCACATAATAATATGTATCTTTTGAAGTGTCGAGAGCTTATTTATCATCAGTTCAGCAGTTTACTTAGAAATTCATCAAAAAAAAAAGTAAGGTTATTTAAACTATGATTTCAAACCGCATCCTTTCCCGTTGGAAAATTTAGAGACTAAATATGAATACAGACCACAGCAAAATATTTATACATTTAATAATTACTTAATTACATTTAAACCTAATTTTATTTACATTTTTTATTTCCATACATTCGTTTGGAGCTAAAGTCATTCCACAGTTTTCTGCCTTATCAAGTAAACAATTTTTAAAAAAGTACTTGTATGCGTTAGAGTTCTTAATTTGTTTTGTGCTTCTTTAAATGACCATTATGGTGCCAGTATCAACGTTGTGTGCCAGTTGCAAATAATAGTTTATTGAATAGGTATTTTGTCTTCTTATTTGAAATGTTTTGTGACCTGTGCCTAGTTGATTGGATCAGTCGCCTTACTTACATATTTTCCATGTCCAGCCATTTATATCGCATCAAATATTTTGTGATATGTCTTCTGTTCTAGTTATATGAAAATTGTTTTACTTCCCATGACTTCAAAAAATGACGAAATATATAACCGCAGAAGGTCTCTTCTACAACAATCCTAACCTGTGGGTGGTTCGTGACATAATAATTAGAATAACGTCACATTGTCGCACGGGAAACTATCCTGTCTACATATGCAATGTTCAATACTTCTGATTTCTTAAGTACTCACCAGAGCGCAGTAAATATAGTGCCCCAAAATAAGTGCCTTAAATTGTTTGTTGTTGTCATGCATTTTAAACGAGTACGCAGCTCAGTTAAATATTTATTAAAATTTTGCAGGATTTCCGAATTATAATATTTATTATTAAAACAGGAAACAGTGGGATCTTGTACTAATATCCTTCGAGCGTATTCTTCACTGTTCTGTATTACAATCCAAACAATGTACTATAGATTAGACGAGGCTTACACTTTTATTCTTCTTCTTTCTAAGCTCTCGATCTGTCCGGTTGGTACCACTTGAGTTGGTTTTGGTTATGTTGGCAAGAAGATAGCTCAGACAACCCCCTGCTTAGTCGTTGGTTGGTCGTATAAAAAACTTATTCAGACAAAAGATTTTGGTATTACTACTACAAGATATAATACCTTTCAAATGGCTGTGATACTTTCCATATTAAGGGAGTTACAATAAGTATATTTCTCTCTTGTAGTATTACAAACTATTTCTTGGCAACTGGCTTCCGAAGTAGAGTTTTTTTTTTGAGAGTGCCTAACTAAACAGTTACCGATGCTAGGGACATTTTTTTGATAAAAGTATTCCGTTCGTTTACTTTACCAAAGTTTCATATTAGCATTTCAAAAAGCAGAATATATTTTTTTTTTTGTTATCCTACTTTCACGGTTTTTCACCATTTTTCTCTTCCGCGTATCTCTCAAACAGTGCATGGAAACACTTTTTTTTTCTTTTTAATTTTTCCCCCCCATCTTTTTTTTTTTTTTTTTTTTTTTTTTTTTTCACTCCTGCTCGAGTCCATTAAAACGAAAATTGCAAATGTTCGCTTCCGCACGCCGGAGGAAGATTCTGTTTGTCTAACGCCTCGTGCAGTCTGTGCGCGGGGGTGAGGGGGGAAAAAAGGAACGGATGGTAGGTTTGGTCGGTGGTCGCTACTGGTACTGGATTGCATGCAAACCACGTGAGATAATTCCCCCTCCACAACCCCCCCCCCCCCCCCCCCCCAAGGCACCAAGCGCTCTTTTCTCTTCTACTCTACTGGAATGGCCTCTATCTCGCTCTTCATACACCCCCTACCCTTCTCCCTCTCTTTGCACTCGTGACAAAGCCACACCCGTTAAAGTACTTTTTTTGTTTTTCTTTCAGAATTTGTCGTCGCGATGCTATGGGATTCTCGTTGATCTCAAAATATTTTTTAAAAAAGGGAGGGGGGGGGGGTTGTCTGTAAAGTCGGTTTACGGACGATAATTTCACGTGATAACGTCATAAGTAAACATTGATGAAAAATTGCACACTTTTTTTAATTTTCAAATATTATTTACAGTTTTTTTGCAAATTTAATTTAAATAATTTGTTTAAATATAATCACGAACAATTAGTTATAGAAATAAACTGAAATCAAATCAATGTCAATAAATTGTTAATTTGAAATGACGAAATAGGACAAATAAATCAAATTTTTTTAAATTGCTGCTTTTATAAAGCCCGCCTTAAACTGTTTGATGCTATAGAAGATTTTCTCGCACGGTGGTTGGCCGGTTCTTGCACGCTCGGCTCAGGCGGAACGTTACAATGAGTCATGCTTTTTCGTGCGTGCAGCCGGCGTTCATCGATTTACAAGACGTTATCGCGTCAAAAAGAAAAATTCGAGTCTTTCAGTGGTCGGCAGTGATGTGTAACATCTAACCTAGGTAACGAGCAAATTCGTGTTCGTTATTGTGTTGCAGATACACTTAAAAATACGAAACCAGAATACGAAATTTAACGTAAAATTTCTTTAAAATAATACCGAGCGTGATGAATGTGTGATATGCATATTTGAGGGTTCAGACGGGTTGTTCATGGTTGTGGATTGTGGATTGGCGTCCGCCATCCTGGATTGTGACGTCACGGCGGCCATCTTCGTGTCAAAAATTCCACACAATTCCTCAAAAATGAATTTTAAAAAAACCTAAAAAAATTACTCAGAATTTCCCTAATCCGAGAGGCGAATTCCCTTTTCAAAGGGGAATTTTTTTCGTTTTATTCCTCAAGAATTCCGGTGGCTTGAAATGTCCTTAAAGAGGCTTAAACTCCCCATAGGTATACCAGCCGCCAATAAGCCGCCGAGCTTGTACAAAACTTGACATCTGCACATTCAGTTGTCTCACTTGTCAGTTTTAGTAATTAATAATATTCAGCTATTATTATCACTCGTAATATCATATTTATGCTAAATAGTAAATCAATTATGCCCAGACACAACTTCTTACAATGCGCATTCATTTAGAGCATTTTTTTTTCTATGTTCCTTCAACTAAATCTGACAAGTGAGACAAGAGAATGTGGAGCTGTCAAGTTTAGCACAAAAACTTAGACCCAAAAAAACATCGTGAACTCAAAAGTTTATACATACGCGCATATATATATATATATATATATATATATATATAAATTTCATATATATATATAAATTTCATATATATATATATATAAATTTCATATATATATATAATTTTCATGGACGCGATAACTGCAGCAATTTTTTTTACAAATCACTTCCAAACTGATGCATAAAATCTATTAGTTGAAAATCTCGGTCGAATTTGTTAATGGACAGTATGCGACCAAAGGGTTAAAAATAGGGAAGATTAAAAAAAAACATAAGAAAAATCACTGTAACTCCCTTAAAATGTGAAATATCAAATCCTTTTCAACGTATTATAACTTGTAGGAATAATACCAAAATATTTTGTCTGAATAACCATAACTGCAAGGCTAAAAATAAATTAGTGTTACAGGATAAAGAAATCATAACTCTATTCATAGGAACAACATCCAATTCGTGCGGATTTTGTATTGATTTGAAAATTTTAATCTAAAATTTTTGACTGAAACAATTTTTGATTAGACGAAGCATTCCTGCAAGGGGTTGAAAAAAATGAAGGGTAGAATTTTTAAACAATTAATAATTTACTTACCATGTGCAGTAGCTGTCTACTGTCATGTCAGCAGTTCGCGTAGTGTAAACCGGCCTTTAGTCAATTGTCAAAAAGGAGATTGTGGTTACCCCATCATGTGTATCCCGCTAAAAAAAAAAAGGACCTTGTCATAAACCAATGAGCGTTTTATAACCCGTTCGATTATGCGTAGTCAAGTTGAGTCAAGCCTTGATTGAAATGAACCCGCAAAAAATGTTTGCTGTAGTAATACCGTATCTTAACCGGTATTCCCAGACACAAAAGCAAGGGTTTAGGTGTTGAAAATGCTACACCTGTACACAAACTTTATTCCTATTGCACGATAGGACACGGGTCAGTGCCTCATTTTTAGGAAACGGATTTTTGGTGTCCTATCCGTTGCCGATCTGCTGCCCAAATTCCACGCATGCGCAAAGCTCACTTTTTTCGGTAATTTCTTCCAGATGGTAGACCCGCGTCTGGCACCATTAACTCGTATATAGTTTTTTTTTTGGACAACGGAGGAAGTATCAAGCGTGTTGGGTGTGCCAAATGAATGTTTTTGATATAGTAACTATCCTGGAATACATTTAGTACATTTTAATTGTCAAAACAAGAAATAATCACAACTTAGAAAGTACTTAAGAAAATTAGAAAGGCAGTTATCTTTTTATTTTCGCGATGGCGCTGCTAACTCTAGTACTTTTGCCGTAACAATTGTATCCATGGCTGCGAAACGTCCGCTAGAATGCGTCGGAACAAGTTTTTAGCCTCTCGCAGGGCACCGTTTATTAAAACAGTTTGCCGATCTGTTCCCCAAACTGGGAATTCGGTTTCGGACAACGTTCTGGAATACGGCCCGCGAGTTAGGTTACGGTCGTATCCCAACAAGGCAGTGCTTATTCGCTGCCTTGCCTGAACATCTTGGAATACCGTCCTTAATGACCCGGTCCGCTGGAAGAATCATGTACGGCTCTTAAATTGGCCAGTGTAAAACGCAGTTGTAGCATTATTTATACGAATTAAATATATATATATATATATATATATATATATATATATATATATATTTGCTGGTATAATGGCTTCCAGGATATACTCCACAGTTGTACGTTAACTCTAACAAAACGTCACCCACTCATTGGCTGCTGTCTAGTGAGACGCGCCAAATAAGTAGCCTGTGTTTCGATACAGAAATGGTCGAGTGCTTTCTCAATGGCCCCAGATTCATCCCAATTAGTCAATAGTGAAAGCAGCACTAAGGTACAACTATTTGAATTTTTAACCTTTCGCGAAACGAAACCGTGAATTTTTTTCCGTTCTCTAATATTGTCAAACGTCCGTGATACCGTGTTTTGTTTGTTTAGAAAAAAAAAGTCGAGTCAGAAATATATTTCCTACCCGTAAAGAAAGTACTTAGAATTTACAATGTTTCGTACTTGAACAAAAAAAAAATTACTTAAAAACTGTTGGGATAAAGGCTGTGATGGGAATCAGGGCTTTGAAGGCTATCGGATGTTTGTTACGTTATGTATAATCGTGAATTTGATTTCGTCGGGTGGCTGATGAGAACATCTCACACGTTCCACAAAAAACGCGAGATTTTTTTGCTGGATGACGTTCGGGCAGCTGAAGAGAAGAGGCGCTTTTGTTCGATGACGTAGAAATCAGCTGGGGTTCTCCTCTGTAATATAAGGAGCGAGTTTTGTTTCCGTGGTTGGGGGGGGGGGTAGATGAGGAGGGAGGGGGTGGTAAGGGATGAGGAGGGGGGGGGGGGGGTTCCAACGGCTGGTACGGCGCTCTAGGTTTCTGTCCGCACGCGCCCCGAACAGCTGCCGGGTAAAGGCGGACCGCACGTCGCGGTAAATCAACCGGAGAAAAGGGCCGGGAGACGGAGATTTTGGCGCGCCGTGGGGTCTCTGCCCCCCTCCACTACTCCTCTACTCCACACCCGCGCATGCGCCGCTTCCCCCTCCAACGCGACTGTCCGCTGCCGGGCCGCGCGTGCTCCGCCGCAGGATGGGAGGGGTGGGGGTAGGGGTGAAAAAGAGGGGCGGCGGCGCAGTAGGGGAAGTGGAAGTTCAAACTGTCGGCGGAAGAAAGTTGCTCATTCGAGTCGCGCGCTGCGGGAGTGATGGTCGTACTGACGAGGCTGTGCCGTTTGTGAACGTTGTCGCTGGAAGTTTTTTTATTTTTTAAGAAAAATAAGAAAACCTTTCAAGCACGCACTTTCAACGGAGAAAAAACGTTTTTCGTTTTCTTCTGCAGTTAAACGTCTTGTCGATTTTCACCAACGCAAACTTCAGTTCTTGCGCGTCATCACCCTTTTTTTTTTTAACGGATTTTCCGCGACATCTGTTGCCGTGATGCGTCCGTCTGGAACTTCGTACGCCAGGAATGGGCCTGTGACTAGTGCATAGTACGTTTGTGGCGAGTGAATATTTAATTAAAAACAAGAAGGAAAAAAAAAGTTTTACAACTTTTTTTTTTAAGTGACAAAACATCTGGACGGCTTGAAAGTGCGACATTTTTAAGAAACCGTACAGCTGACAAAGTGTTATTTTTTATTTATTTAAAAGGATCTGAAGTGATGTAAGACGTATTTAGAGTGGAGATATTTTTATATTTTTTGTTTCTTTGTTGATTACAGCGAAATGTATGTGACTTAAAAAAAAATTAACGCTGATAAATATAACTTTTCGAAGTGTTCTCTCTCTGCCGATGTGAGAGAGAGTGTGTTTTTTTTTGTCGCGTGTGTGTGTGTGTGTGTGACGTTCTCCAACGGCTTCCGTGATGCCGACTTAAAAAGGCTTCCTTTCGTTTCTGTAGAGAAACTAGAGTTTTTGTTGACTTGGAGCCGAGTGCACAAATTGGATTTATTATTTTTTTTTTATATTCCACACACGCCGCACATGCGGAACACTACAAGAAAATAATCCCCCGTACGTTGTGACCAGGTGTTCTCGTCAGCAGGCGGCGGAGGTTTTTTTTTCTTCCTTCTCATCTTGAAGAAAACCAAGGACAATGGAGTTGTTACCAGGTGCATGCGTATTGCTCATCCTGGCATCGCTATCCGGTGAGTACACGAAGTTTCACTCAAACGTCCGTTGTCTTTTTTTTTTCTTCCTGATCTTTTAAAAGCGCGTTTCGCAACAATGGGGGTGCGTTGCGTTGCGTCGAGCTTCAACCAATCAGGAGCTTTGACGCATGCGACGCACCGAAACCGGGTTCGTAAAACCACGTTAGGACGCAACCATACAAATAACGCAAGAAAGTACTGTCTTTTATAAAGTACGCAATACGTTAACAACCTTACAATTTCAAACTGTAAAACTGTAGAAAGCAAAATTCTTCTTTTTGGGCTTCTTTTTGATATAATTCATGTTAGTGATGGAAACGTGTGAAATTGCCAATTATTTCACTTGGCAAACATTTAACAGGGACGTAACTGAAGTTGAATAAAGCATATTTGGTATTGTGGAATAAGTATTTGGTGGCGATATGAGGTGTTGGGAAAGGGTTTGGTTGGTTTTGAAAATAAAAAAGTATAGAGAAAAAAAGGGGGGGGGGGGGGGGGCAAGATAACTTCTGCCCCCAGGTGGAAACTAGTATAGTTACGTCTCTGACGTTTAACAAGTGAAACGTATGAATGTAATAAAAATTCAAAAGCTTCTGGTATTTTTTAAAGGTTTTCTGATTATTTCTCTTTATTATATGGAAGGGGAATACGCAAGCGGAAACGCAAGAAGTTAAGTTGGGGAAATGATTTCGTTGCGTTTTTTGCGTGTTGCGTTGCGTTTCTTGCGTGGTTTATGAAACCCGGCCGATTGTTTTAACTTTTCCCCCCAAACTCGGCGCGTTATTGTCCAAATCAATAGTGATGTCACGTGAGTTTATGAAGTCCTGCAGTGCAGTGCTATACTGGTAAATATATATTTTTTTAATTATCACACGAGAATAAATGGCATTTGTTATTTATTGCCGGTCGTCAGCGATAATTTATCGCACCAATTTTAAATTGAGAAAAAAAAAATATTACAATGCGGCTGCTGGCGTTTGGACGCATCGCATGATGACTCATGAATTTGTACCTCGGGTTTTAACGTCATTTCATGGCAATGAAGTACTTGCAAGGTTATCGAATGAAATGATGTACTTCGAGACCTTTTTAAGTAGGTATCGTTATTTTCATGAAACTAAAAATTATAGGCTATCTCCTATTCATATATCTAAGTATTTTTTACGTAATTAGGTTTATAATTTTTTTATTACATTTAGGATGGTCAATGAATTACAGAAATCAAATTTTTGAAATTAAATCTGACTACTTCATGACACTATTATTATTATCATTTTTCTAAGGAAAATGTGTATGAATGTTTTTGGTATTAAAATTCTTTGTATTTTTAAAAACTTTTGAAACACTGGTAGAGTTATTGAAATACATTTATTGGAAATAATGTTCACGTGGTTAGGAGGCTTTGGGCGTTGATTATTTTTGTTTGTTTTATAACTATAAGGTTTAATTCCGTACTGGACGTGGTTTTCATTTTAATTCCTGTTGATCAATTTACGGAATGTCGATAAATATGGAATACTGAGGAGAAAAATTGGAAAATTATTTTATTTTGGAAAAGTCAGGGTAATTAAGCCATACCATATTATACATTTTCTTGAAAAATATTTACTGTCAAAAGAAGTTGGGAGATGAAATTGGTTTTCTACTTGTTGTGTTATTTGTAATGTCTTGCATACCCTTGCAATGCTTTTAAAAAGCACCGAGATTTTGTTTTAGTTACGTATTGTGTCCGTATGAGATGAGTTCCTTGCTTCGTTTATAAACCCGACCATAGTAATAAATTGTGTTTTGGTATCATAGTTTAATTAACCTTTGCTTAAATATTTTCGTCCTTAATAAAAATCATGTATCGTTTTCGGCCAATCGGAAGCTCTGAACGTCATACTGCGTTGTCATCTGAGAACTTTATTTATTGTGTCGACTATATTCTGTCAAGTAGGCTGTTATTTTATTTTGTTTTTTACTTACGTTCGCACATTTCTAAAAAAATTATGGCTACGCGATGAAAGAGAATAAAAATTATTTTCTCACTTGATTTCAAAATTTCTGTTGTAATGAAACCTTAATTTAAAAATATGATTTTTTTAATATTATAACAAACTACCGACTTCAGCGGTATAAATTTCTCGCAAGCTGTAACACCCAAAATGAACAAAGGAATGGGTAGGATTAAGTGTGCGTCCATTGTAGCCATTGTTTTGTTTCATGTAAGCGCTTTTAATGCTGTGTAAAATGTTGTCGATCGCATATGCTAATAATGCACGAGCAGGATACATTTTGAAGGTACATTTTTATATCTTTATTTCAGTGTACAAAGGCAAATACATAGGTATTCGTATTGGCTACATACCAAGTGGATACTTTTTTAACTCATAAAAATTTACCCCAAAAATTTTGGCTCACCAAAACTCTCTCTTATTAACAGCACGGCGCCGTTAAAGTACTGTTTAAAATATACTTTTACTTTGGAAAATTAGTTAACACTAAAACATGAAACGTTGTAGAAATTGCAGGATGCTATACATATGTACGGGGAAAAAAAATTACTACGCACGTAAATGTCAAGTCTATAACAATATTAATTTAGTTGTCATTTAATAAACTATGCGCAGGAAAAAAATTTGATTAAAAAAAAACGAGATAATGTAGTCAACGCATTTCAATTTCAAACTGTAAAAGAATATCATATTTTACAGCTGTATTAAAAGTCGTTACGTTTATCAGCAGTGTTTTAAGTCTATTCTATGGTGGCTGAGGCAACTTGAGTACACATGAAAAGTCTCTGTAAATTCGTGTGGTTTATAGTCTGTCGGCGGTGTCGGGAATTATAATTAAAACATTCATGTTCGCTTCGATCTCCGCGCCGACTGAAGTTTGCGATGGTAATGCGTGCGTGATTTGGTTTCTGTGGAAAGGGGGTGTCGGAAACACTGAAGTGTCAGGCCCGTTCTAACGGTGACACGGAAACGGAGACGGAGCGCGTAAACGTAGACGGATGTCAACGGTACAGAGTTTCTACAATGGCACGCAGATGGAGACGTACCCCGTACGGATTAGTTCGGCAATGCTTAGCTCTTCCGTTTTACGTTGCTCCGTGCGACCAATAGAAGCCGAGTACTTTGTTTATGTTGTAAGTACGTTGAAAATTGTTTAAACTACAAGAACAAAGTTCTGTCTTAATAGTGTTTAGTGTTCTATTATTAATTTGTTTTTATTATAAATGTAAATTCCGCCCGTGCTGTAATCTCGAGTTGTATATACCTACATGTATATATATATATATTTTTTTTTTAAATTAAACTAATATATCTTAACCTTGAATTTCAATCGTATTAGTAGCATTTCGATTAGTTTCCGTGCATTGTGGAAGAGACTTTTTTTTTAAATTTAATACTTGAGTTTCGACAGCTGATAGTGTTTACAGGCAGGTACACATTTTAAATCCACAAATTTAAATGACACGTATTTACAATTCATTTGAGAAAAAAAATCTCATTCTGTGGGAAGACTTTTCAATCTTCCAAGGATAAATTGAGTAAACAAACACTTATATAAATTATAAACACGCGAATAATAGTAATGCCACTACTAATGCAGCCGTCTAACCACTGTTAAAAAAAAAAAAAATTCTGACGCTGTATTCTGTAACGTCGTGGGGTTACGTTGATGTAAAATCTGCGATAGGAAAGTGTTGTGTCAGCGATTTCTGCACACCTTTCTTTAGTCGTGGCGAGACAATACATTCTGAAAATGACTACTTTTACACGGATAACAACGCAAACTGAACATAACATCCTACACGTATTAACAATACTGATAACTGGAATTTCCAGATTTGCCATTTCCAGAATATATCTAGATAGAAATCTACTAGACTTGTTGCGATTGCTTGGCGCAAATAACGGAATTAAACACAAGCATTTGTAAAAGAGTACCTAATCAGCTTGCAACTTAATTTTTTATGGGCTACCGCCCGTACTAATGTTTATTTCTTCGATGAAGCTGTCGTTCATAATTTATTCACGTTGCCACTTCCAGAAAACGTTAAATTTTATCTGCTGATAGCTACTTATTCGAAGGTGTTTTGTTTGTACAGCAGAACGATTTAGCATAGTGTGCAAGTTCACGACCCACATGCCATTATTGCTTCTGGGAATATATATTATTAGTACGTAATGCCGGTAATGTCAGATCGGAGTTTGATATTATCTCATGCCCAATCGTAATGGCGAAGACGATAATTTATTACAATGACTTTTGTAATAATTTTTTCTCAAGATATTTTTTTTTCATCGCTGTACTTACGACTCACATTCACGTGATATTGCATTTAAGGTTCTTATTTATATGTAATGTATGTAATCGTTCAGTGATTTATTTTTATCTCCAAAAGTTTTATGGGCGTGAACTTTTCCCATTGGCCTATTTTTATGATTTTTTTTCGGTTGGGATTTTATCGTATTGCTTAGTCCGGAGGTTCGAATCTCTTGCGACCATCAAATCGTTTGCTTCGCCATTTATCAACAAGTATTACTATTTCGGTGCAAATAATGTTGTTCCGTATGGCGTAACTTGTAATGTTCGCAATTAATTATATTAGTAACTAGCTGGAGTACCCTGCGCTAGTTGAAGTACCCAACGCTTCCTGGGCCAAACACTTCGGCGATAGGCTAGAATTCAAACACATATACCTCTTAGATAATTTTGCTATTGGCTTACTGTTCATCTGGACAAATCTCAACCAGTTATAAACCCTCAGCAAAAGAAGGATCGAATCACAGACAAACCAGCTGAGACGACTTACAAGTCGTCAGCCAATGAACTTGCGTTATTTGCCCAAGTGTACAGGGGTATGTGCAGTCTATCCTGAAGGCCATAGAAACCGCGAATTTTGCAGGTCTCTATAGTAACTAGCTGGAGTACCCCGCGCTAGTTGAAGTACCCAATGCTGCCTGGGCTATACACTTAATTGCACACCAAGTCAAGTCTGTAATGACATATACTTGAAAGACAAGCAATGTTTAATCTTTAAAGCCCCTGCAACACGCCTTGGTAGCTGATCTGAAAGTGAGTAAAAGAATTAAAATGTAAAAAAAAAGCAACGCCAGGAGACGCAGAAGGCATTAACGTTGCAGTAGCCGTTGCCACGGAGACGAAGAAAGCACAAACGGCACGTCAGCATTGACAAATTAGGGACATTTCGAGCTTTAACGCACCCTAAACCCTCCTTGGGAGCTGATTTTCGTACAGTCCTTTCTTAGCTGAATTAACTTTTGGAGGTACTGGGGCAACACTCAGCTTAAATGCACGGATAAGAATCAGAACCGAGTGTTAGTGCGAACTATTTTTTTTGTAGAAATATAGTTTTCATGTATATTTGTTCCGTGTACAAAAAAATTACGGTGTGCTAGAATCATTCAAGTAACGTACATCATATCAAATGTTTAAGATTTAGGGAAAACCTGGATGTAATAACAACTTATGTTTTTTTTTTTTTGGAAAAGTCAGAGAGGTGATTGTTTCTTATTACGTATCCCAAGTTTATCCCTTGATCCAGTATCGCCAACCCATGAACTATTTCATGCAAACTTTTTTTGGGTTTGATGTACGTTACATTGCAATGCTGGCGTGCAAAGTTTTTCTGTGGGTTAGAGTAGTATTTCATTTTAATATCTAAGGCCAAATTCCATCTGTGTTATTGCCTTGCGAGTATGTTTCCAGGTTTATTTGTCAGATCATTGTGTAAGCATTTTTTGACACGACATTGAAGAGTCCTTAGGGCTCGTTCCCACATGCCATGTTGATTTTCCCTTCTTTTTCATTTTCTCGTCATTGCCATTATTGGAGGGCTATTTCTGAAGTTTTAACATGATACTACGTTTACATTTGTTGTCCGCTATATTTTCAACAGATATTCACTTTTGTGTAAATTTAATGGATGTTAAAAACGTTTCCCTAGTTTTTTGTAATTGCAATCACGTAACCTTTTAACCACTTCTCACTTGTTTAAAATATTGGTGACAGAAAAACAAACGCAAGGGAGGTATCGTGTTATTACTAGAGACCGGAAAAATTTCGCGGATTTAATTACCTCTAGGATAGCCTCCATTATCCTCTGCATTTCTCAAGCAAACAAGTGTTTTCATTGGGTGCTAACTTGTGAGGCGTCTCCAATAGGTAGCTTGTGATTCGATGATTCTTTGGTCGATAATCTCTCATTGGCCCAAAGAGCTCAAGTTAAACTGCGAGCCAATAGCAAAACCAGCAGAATTTACACGGTTTTGGATTTCACTCTATCACGAAATTAATCCGCGAATTTTTCCGGTCTCTAGTTATTATGCAGGTACCTAAGCAGGCATTTTTTTTGTAAATTGAAAAATATTGTAAAATACCGGGAGACGTCAAGGGAATTCCGTTTGTTGGTTTTCCTGGAACACGTTGCGTATCCGCCACACCGCTTCGCTTCTGTCGGGTTTTGTTGTTCTGTGACTCTTGCGTCCACCTTTTTTTTTTTTTGGAAAAAGGGGGGGGGGGGGAGGTAGTCCTCGCAACCTGGAAGAAGCTTCGTCCACTCCTCCGCGATTGGAAGTCTGGAGTCGTACGACGTTGCCGGGAATGTTACGACCTTCTATCTTTCTTTCTCTCTCTTTCTCCTTTCTCCCTTTCTTTCTCCATCTCGTACAACACACGTCCGACTCTGTCCTCTTCAGCTGCTACAAGCACCTTGTAAAATTCATGGCGGCTTCTTCTATCTTGGCACGTTGTCGCCTTGTCGATTTTTCTTCTTCTTCTTTTCTTTTCCTTCTCGCCACCAAGCGACCAACCCTTTTTCGAAGGGCTTGAAAGAAAACACGAAACCTTCGTCTTATATCACTTGGCGAGCCAACCCCTGGAATTAAAACGCCCCGCCTACCTACATTGTGAACTTTTTTTTTGTAAATAGAGCAGATATTTGTAAATTTGTACGATAACACGAAAAAAAAAATTGTATCGCTACAAAATAGTGTTCGCAGTAGTACTGGGTTCGGATTCGTACCCGGGTATTTATGCTTTGTGTTGTCTCAGTGACACCAATACTTAAAGTGATTATTTGTAAACTGTTCCTTGAAATGAGTTCCATTATCATCTGTTCACATAATAAGCATGATACAAGAAAATAAAAGTCAAACATTTGAATATTCTATTATTTTTTCAATTTTGTTTTAATATTTGCTTCAATGCAAAATCAATTTAAATATAAAATTCTGAGCAAATTTTCGTCAAAATTCTCAGTCTTATATTTCGAAAAACGTATTTATATATTTAATAATAACCATAGACATGTATTGTACAAAGTTACAATAACTTTCTTGTAGTATTACAGACTTTTTCTTGGTAATCTGGTTTCCAAATGAATCTTTTGTGTATGTACAGAAATATTTTTTGCTGTGTATGTTGATACATGGATGGGGATGTTAAGTACAGGTTCAGTCAAACGTTTGTAAGACCATTAATAGATTGAAGATGATGTTTGTTACAGGGCGTTCACATTCTATAAAGTCAGTGAAGTTTAAATTGTCCAGGAAACGTCAGGGAATTAACTTTAAAATCTGGAAAAGAAACGGAAGTCTAATGGAACGCAAATGTGTAACCACATTGTTGCAATCTGTGCCGGATAACGCTAACCAACAATCACAAATACAAGGTAGAACGTTATGGTATTAACGTGTAATTAAATTTAACAAGGTGGGCAGTATTTTAATAAAAATCGTTGTCGAAAAAGAGGTCGAAACCGGTGTTTAGTTTTTCTTTTTCTTTTGCCGGAGCCGGTTCATTGTGTAATTTTAAATTTTGGTCTGTAAACAGACCGATTAATTTGATAGTTGACGTAGCTGCTCCGGCAGCGAATTCTAGCGGCGGGTGCGGAAACTATGCGTGATTCGCGTCCAGAAATTCAGTTGAGAAGACAATTCCCGAATACTTATCACCATCGGCATTATTTTAAAGAAAATATACATTAAATTTCGTGTCAGAGTTTCGTATTATAATTGCATTTGCAACATGAAAACACGTGACTTTACAGGTTACCGAGGTTAGATGTTACACATCTCTAGCGAGCACTGAAATACTCGCCGGCATTTGTTTTTGTGATATTTATTTTTTAATGACGCGTATGTTCTATTTCTCCTCAGTTTTTAATAACTTAATATTAAGAAATTCCTATTTTGATCCCCTCGAAATAATTTTGATGAGACTTTT
Source organism: Bacillus rossius redtenbacheri (assembly GCF_032445375.1). Classification (NCBI taxonomy): domain Eukaryota; kingdom Metazoa; phylum Arthropoda; class Insecta; order Phasmatodea; family Bacillidae; genus Bacillus; species Bacillus rossius. The sequence goes on from NC_086345.1 coordinate 16,101,247, forward strand.
TCTAAGTGCTTTTTTTTATTATTTTTAATCACCTCTCGTTATTTTGCACGTGCTTTTTAATGAAAGAGTTTTATCAAAGCGTTTGTTTTTTTCATTTGATATTACTGTCGTTCAACGCAAAACGAAATGTAACGAGGAAGTTTTCCGGGAACGCTAATGTTGTTTTAATTTGTTTCCGTTGTTGTTGGGAGTTAAACGAGTTCTAACTAAAAGTAAAAAAAAAAATACTATCTAATAAGTTACGAGAGCAGTGGGACCTAAAAAGCAATAGATTGTCTGTCCTTTATTGAATTCGGGCAGAAATCTGCACGTTGGGTCGGTAGTACAGATATGTGATAGTGTGACGAAACGTGATTCGACTCGGAACAATGGCTCATTTACCTTGGAATATACAATATGTCCATAAAAGAACGTTCCAGTTATAACATTTTATAGTATGAACCGTAGCCGTTGATTCAAGGTCACAATTAAAGAGTAGTTCAAAACTTTCAGATAAGCGCATGCGCGGATACTGTTCTTTTTCTCACTTGCAGCGTGAAATATTGCTCTTTCCCCAATTAATATTTGGCAACAGGATGGAGCCCCTCCTCATTGGAATCTCTTTGCACGAGAGTGGTTGAACGTCAAAGTCCCTGACCGTTGGATTGGTTGTAATGGTCGAGACGGCAGAGCTCTGTTTAGCTGGCCTCCACGTTCACCTGACGTAACGCTATACTTTTTTTTCCTTTGGGGCTTTATAAAAGATCGTGTCTACGTTCCGTCACTACCTAATGATTTGCCAGAGTTGAGACACAGGATTGAAGAGGCTATTATTGCTTCCATTACTCCGGACGTTTTAACATAAGTGTGGGTGGGAAGAATTGGCCTTAAGTTATACGTAGAGACCGGAAAAATTCGCGAATTCATTTCGCGATAGGCTAAAATACAAATAGTTATACCTCAGTACCGCCTCCGCTATTGGCTCACAACTCACCTGGATGACTCTGGGCCAATGAGAAACACCTGACCAAAGCTTTATCGAATCACAGGCTGCTACGACGGGACTTCTCACAAGACAGCAGCCAATGAGTGGTTGACATTTGACCAAGTGTCCGTAGAACTATGGAGTTCATCCTAGAGGTCATTGAACCCGCGAAATTTTCCGGTCCCTAGTTATACGGCACACATCCAACCTAAAGGTGCACATATTGAACATTTTTAATAAAGTCTGGGTTAGGTTACCTTAAATTTGATGTTTTGTTTGTTAAACATAGTCTAAAATAAACTTTTCGTAATAAACCATTCAAACTGGGAAATTCTTTAATCGACACCCTGTACTTCAGTGTCGAAATTAACTATTTATTTGTAGCTGATGTAGTTGGTTCTCATAAGGGATCATCTTTGTATGAGAGCTGTAAATCGATATAATACATTTAAGTTAATAAAAACATCTGGCTTGCTAATTTTTTTTACTAGATCTTGAGAGTTTATTGTTTATACCTTACCGGGCGGATCATTTTTAATTTTACTTACGTAAGAATATTGACTCACCACGGGGTAATTTAACGTTTTATTAGGCTTTCAGATATTTTGTTCGTGAATGAAGTTTTTCTTACGTCATTGGTAATGTTGGTGTCACGCCATGTGTTTCTGACCGTGTAGAGTATTCTATAGGCTGTTTTTCTTAGAGTGCACAATGGAGGTGCCTTAAGAATGCGCTAAGTAAATTTATCAAAATCTAACATGCAAGCAAATGATGTAGATTCATGTAAAATAACATATATATTTGTAAACAGCTGTATCGCTGCAAAATAGCGTTCGTAGTGATACTGGGTTCGGATTATTGCCCAGTAATTTATGATACGTGTTTATTGTCCAGTACTTAAAAAAGTTAAAGTTATTTGTAAACCGTTCTCAGAATAGCTGTATATAATAAGCGCATATAATAAGCTTGGCACAACAAAATGAAGTCAAATTGTTGACTATTCTATTAACTTGTCCATGGTTTAGAAAAAAATTATACTTGAATGAGAAATATATCACAATATAAATCTTCGTAAGAAGTAGCCTACTCGGTAATATTTCGAAAAAACGTATATAGGTAATATATGCATAAATAACCGTAGCCATGTGTTGTACAAAGTAACTACTATACATTTATTGTAGTATTGCAATCTATTGGCAACTGGTTTCTGAAGGAATCTTTTTTGTAAAAGTACAGAAATATTTTTCTCTGTGCTGTTCAAGGCCTCTGGGGATGTGAAAAATTCGCTTTGTTCATAGGAAAGAGTCATTAAAATATGTACATTGCGTAGCCTTTACAGCACGCGATCGCTTAAAAAATGTTTCAGACTTTTATTTATGCATTTAATGGACACTGCAGGGTTTCACCCACGTTCGTAATGAACGCAATGAATAAATAATTACAAAAACAATTTGTATCAAAAAGATTTTTATTGGAAAACAATCAAGTTTCGGCAAAGGCAGGTGTGGATGGGGGGGGGGGGGGGGAGGAAATGGGATGGCAGGAACATGTACGTACATATACACATAATGACGTTCCCAGCATCCAGCATACAAAAAAAAATTCATAATAAAAAAAATGTTGTCTTCTTTTTTTTCCATAGAGAGAGAGATAACGTGTTACATCGAAAGTATCATTTAATACAAAAATTTCTTCAAATTTTGGATTTTTTGATACATTGTGAAATCTGGAGTGTTTTAATTTTGCGTACTACATACAATTTTATTATGATATAGGATGATACCAATCGTCACGTGTGGGACTGGTGATCTAATTTTCCAGCTCTGTGTTTTATCTCGTGCATTATATACAACCAGGCATTACAATACTAGGCCTACAATGTAATTTATTTTTAGCCCGTTCGTTCATAAATTTCTTCCCTGTAATGAGTAGGATTTAAATACCAGTTATCATGTGTACGAGACACATTTATTACCATTAAAACTTAAGAGATTTAAGTCAGCAATGCTAAAATATATTTTAAGCTTCGATAATTTTACATTTTTGTTCAAAATTATTTTGTTTTTTGATTTAATGTGTTCAGTAAAAGAACCAAAGTGAGAATGGTTTTTACTAGTTATAAGTATTTTATTTAGTTTTTACTACAGTCATTATTTCCAAATTTGTCGGGTAGAAAATGTTAAAATTCCCACTGCTGAAAACGAGGTTGGCTGTTTAGTAACATAATAAATATTATTCAGCGAATATATATATATAAATAAATAATTAGACATTTGTATCAGGTATTGGTTATTAACATAGCGATAGAGATACGAGAAACAACTAGCTAGTTTGGTCTGCATGAAAAAAAGATTTGTTACCAAACTGAAATATATCCCTTTTTGACATTTTACAAGAAAACCCTTTTAAAAAAAAACTTTTGCTTGTATTTGAAAAATACCGACCTACGTTGGATGAAATATTCCTGGCGTGTGTTTTTTTTTTTTACATTCAGACCGCATCTAATTAGCTTTACTCCTTTGATGTAGGCTGTGTAGGTCATACAAGTTTATATATATATATATATAAACATATATATAATCTTTGGTTAAAAAGCTAAAATGAAACTTTTAAAACTAGATTTTAGTCTACGTTTTGTAATAAATAAACAATCACATAATGATTTTTTCTTTAATTTAAGAAAAATATTACATAAGTAATTTTGTCACCTGACAAATCCTGATACCACCAACTGGGGATATAACCAGAAATGTTTGGTACTAAGACGAACATAATCGTTTCAAAAATAAAATGTTATGTGTACTAATATTATAAAAAGAGCGTTTAAGTGTGTGTGTGTGTGTAAGAAGTAAAATCGAGAAGTTCTTGGCCGAATTCAAAACCTTTTTTCGCAGTTATGAAGCTGCGTTATTCCAGATTGACAATTGTGTTGTTTTATTTAAAATAAATTAATAAATGTTTGTAAGGTATATAAGTATTTGTAACGCAGACCGGAGAAAACAGATCAAATTGATTGGTTTCTTGGTACACTCTCATTTTACCTTTCAGGTATTTAGATATTATCTTTATAGTGGAAAACCTATTGTTAATATTCTTTAACTACACGTGCAAAGCCAGTGTCCACATACATGATGCTTGAATACGCTGTCTTTGAACCTGGTTTTATCTTTAAAATAAATTCTTCCTCCCTTACCTGAAACCCATTTTCAAGATATTTTTCATGTATGGTTAACATTATGTTAAAACCCTTCAAAGCAACCTAGAAAAAAAAAATTAAAAAGCCGTACAGTTGAATGGTTACAATGTTCCTGTAGGCCTTTCGTTCAACTTTGCTACACGCATATTATGTTAGTAAAACGTTGACATCCTCACAATACATTTACGGTCCGTTCATCTGAAAAATAATTTTTTTTTTCCATCGAAACCCTGCTTGGCATCTTCTTTCTGTATACCTCCGCCAGATGGCAAGTTCTACGTTGACGTCACCTGACAGGTAAAATAATTTGGAAACAGAAAACTCAGGGAAAACGAAAATGTTTTATCACAACCTGGAAAACACATGACATTGTATCTCGTCGGGGTGTAGGCCTATAGTGTCTTACACCAGAAACTAACAAAATCTTTTAACTAAAAAATAAAAAAAAACAATGACACCAACGAAGATATGATTTGTGGTCTTATTTCCCCTTGCCTTTTTTCCCCCCGTTTTTCCGAAAATAAATTTATACGTAAGCTCCTGTCTCACATGTAACAAATTTATCCCACGTGTGACACCAAATACAAATCTATACGTCCTCAAAATCTCTCTTTTTGTTTCTCTTATGCAGATCTTGGAATGACAAAAATTTTGAAGATGATTGTTAAGGAAATCTAAACTGACCATTTTTTTTTTCAGATACTCACATCACTACAGTGTAAATAAATGGTAGTAGATGCGTATGCCAAACACTCCAACTGGTAGTTATCACACTCAACCCCACGTTATTCTAGGAAACAAACTATTACTATGGCTCAAATAAAATTAGGTTATAGGAGGTTTAACGTTTCTAAATTTTAAAACCGTTTCTTTCGGGAATTTAAATGCACGAGATGAGAAATATGACTGGAAGCTTGGAGTTGGACTGACCCTACCTACACGTGACGATGGAATCGTCCAGTATCAGCTGTCTGCTCCGGGAAAGCTATTTTTCACAGACGAGAGAGCCAAAAGCCAAAGTTCATGCTTTTCCCCCCGTATCTTTATTGTAGCTATCCTAACCAAATCAACCGTCCACAATGTTTTAAAGTATTTATAATGTAGCTGACCTAACCTAATCGACCATTAGTATCCTTTTATGAACACCGTCATATTTATTTACAATGAAAAAAAAAAAACGAAGATGCACGATCAGGCTTTTGGCTCTCTCGTCTGTGAACGGAAGGATTCCCGTCTGCTCCTCTACAGACCCGTGTACAGCACTGTGTGTGTGCGCGCGCACGTGCTTTTGTTTGCCACACTCCCGGTACAGGGTGGGCCATAAATTTGCCACACACACGCACTCTCTCTCTCTCTCTCTCTCTCTCTCTCTCTCTCTCTCTCCTGCCCGATACGTCCGAAATTATAACGAGCGCCTCTCTTGTTTCGCCGCTCAGGGCTTGTTCCGGTGGTCTACAGAGAGAGAGAGAGAGAGATGGGGGAGAGAGAGAGATGGGGGAGAGAGAGATGGGGGAGAGAGAGATGTGGGAGAGAGAGATGGGAGAGAGAGAGATGGGGGAGAGAGAGAGATGGGGGAGAGAGAGAGATGGGGGAGAGAGAGAGATGGGGGGGAGAGAGATGGGAGAGAGAGAGATGGGGGAGAGAGAGAGATGGGGGAGAGAGAGATGGGGGAGAGAGAGAGATGGGGGAGAGAGAGAGATGGGGGAGAGAGAGAGATGGGGGAGAGAGAGATGTGGGAGAGAGAGATGGGGGAGAGAGAGATGGGGGAGAGAGATGGGGGAGGGGGAGATGGGGGAGAGAGAGGGGGAGATGGGAGAGAGAGGGGGAGATGGGAGAGAGAGAGAGAGATGGGGGTGAGAGAGAGATGGGGGAGAGAGAGATGGGGGAGAGAGAGATGGGGGAGAGAGAGAGATGGGGGAGAGAGAGATGGGGGAGAGAGAGAGATGGGGGAGAGAGATTGGGGAGAGAGAGATGGGGGAGAGAGAGAGATGGGGGAGAGAGAGAGAGAGATGGGGGAGAGAGAGAGATGGGGGAGAGAGAGATGGGGGAGAGAGAGAGATGGGGGAGAGAGAGAGAGAAGGGGGAGAAGAGAAAGAAGAAAAAACAAACAAATATCCGGCTTCGACGAGACACGGGGACTGACTGCCGTGTTAGCTATCGCACAGACGATCTGCTGTCGACGCGAACACTGTGGGTAGAAGAAATTAAGGTGGTGGTTCTGTTGTCGTCGACGAACATGTCCACCCAGCGGCCGAAGAAAAAAAAATTATGGTTGTTGAAGGGGGGGGGGGGGGGGGGAGTTCTTTCTGACAGTGTTGGAAATTTTTTACTTCCTCCCCCCCTCCCCCCATCCTTTATCAAAGATGCCGTATCTCAATCACGGAACTGCAAACTTCGCGTTGTAATTTGGAGAGAGAGAGAGGGTTGAGTGCATTACCCGGGCATGCACACGGTGTTTAATAAGTAGGGCCATGCATATTTCGCGCAAAGATTCCGAGACTAGTTATAACACTGTAGCACCGTCCGTGTTTCGTGATTGGGTGAATTTCTTTCAGGCACATGTCGATTGATACAACACCGATCAGAGCAATTCAGTGCGAAAGCAAACGCGTCCTGAGTGGTTTCAGTCAAAAAAAGGCAACGACTTCTCTCGCTAGGCGGTCGTCAATCAGAAGGAAAGAAACCGCTGGTGCGGGTGTACCTTGTTGCAGTCAAATGGGTGTTCAGATTTATTCGCGAAAAATGACTGCCCCTATTAATAAGAGTTCCCGGGTTTTTACTGGGAAGGGGGGAGGGGGTGGAAACCCCCATCGCTAGAGACGTGTAGCATATAACCTCGGTAACGAGCAGTCATTTTCTGGCAGGGTGGATTTTTTTTGAACGTCTAAGTAAATATGGCGTTTTCACGAAGCGATCGGCCAGGTTCGGCAATGTTCGGGACTTGTCGGGCGATCGACGTGGTCGGGGCCTTCGCGTGTTGCTCGCGACGGAAAAAAAATTACGTGTGACCCGCGTCGGTTTTTGAACACAGGTAACCGTGACGCGGTCTGTCATGATGATAATAATAATAAAAAAAGTGACCGTGTCATGCAGCCGATGTTAGTTAAACGTATCGAACCGGCCCCCGCGTGTCACGTATGCCGGTCGATGTACATGCTAAAAGGACACTCGTCGTACGACCCGTACACCTGGGCTACTACAGTAGTCCGTGGCATTTCGGTTGTCTGTAAAGTCGGTTTACGGACGATAGTTTAACGTGACAACTTTATAACAAAACATTGATGAAATGATTGCATACTTTTATGAATAAAATTGAATCATTTTTATTTTAATAATAAAAGAATAAATACTTGAAATTATACCAGTATTCAGATTTTTAAAATGCAAGAATAATTAACCTTTATTGCTGAAATTGTTATTGTAATAAGCAATGAAAACCACATTAACCTTTCACTTCACTTTATAAAAAGTCGACGAAACAGTTCACGTGTAGATAACTTGTAATTAATTTTAAAAACTGGCGTTTAGCTATAAAGTTTAAATATAATTATGAACAAGTTTTCATATAAATAAACTGTAATCAAATATCTATCATCAATTATATGAATCACCATAATTTTTTAGTCAATTGTAACATAACCTATTATTACTGCACTCGCCGACAGCGTAACGGAACACAGCGTAATGGGACACTTTTTTGTGCGTGCAGCCGGCGTTCATCGATTTATTAGACGTCACGTCAAAAATGGTTTTTGTACTTTTACAAAAGATTCCTTTGGTAACCAGTTGACAAGAAATAGTTTGTAATAAATACAGAATAAGATGATGCCTGAGTGACCGTTACGGTAGCCTTGCCTGGGAGGGGCGGGTTAGGGGAGTATAGGGGAGGGAGGCCCAGCGCGCATGCGCAGAGAACGTATTCAGAGACTTTCACTTCGCATACCACTCTGAATGAAAACATTGACCAGTCCGCTACGTGCTATCGTGACGTGTTTCATGTTTATAGCTAAAGAGAGAATAGTAAACTGAATACGTATTAAACGTAAGCTATCAACAAGTTCGCAGTAGTGGTTCTTTGTTGTAATGTATAAAATACTAGTAATTGTTTGTAAAGTGTTCTCTCGCAACGTTTTTTACCCCACGTGCTGAATATAAAAATGCCACCTACGTTATCTAAAATTAAACAGAAAAAACTTCATTCGCAGGCGCGAGAGGTAGTGTTTAATGTGTTAAATTTTATGGAAAATGAAGCTCGGAATGGTGTGATGTCGTTATCTATTCCTCTTGAACGTGCGCAACTGCGCACGGCGCAAGCAACGGGAGTTTCTCGTGCTACTGTACAACGTATAAAGAAAGAAGGTCAACACATTAACGAAGATGGTGAAGGATTGTTCGAGACGCCTAACAAGAAAAGAAAAAAAGTCTTCAAAATACGAACTGGATGGGTTTGACGAAGGAGTAGTTCGTAGGATAATTTATAACTTTTATATCACAGAAAAATGTGCGCCAACAGTGCCAAAGCTTAGGGAGAAGTTGAAGATGGAGATAGGGTTTCAAGGTTGCGATAGCACTCTTCGTAAAATTCTGAAAAAGTTAGGCTTTCAGTGGCGTAAAACGAAATCTCACCGCCTCGTTCTTATCGAAAAGCATGATATCAGGCAGAAAAGAATTAATTATATACAGAGCATTATGCGTTTCAGAAATGAAAACAGGAATATAATCTATGTAGATGAATCGTATGTGTTATCCTCGCATGTGCAACAAAAAAGCTGGGCAGATGAAACATTAAACGGTGTCCTTCGGCCAGTAGCGAAAGGGCAACGCCTTATTATGATACATGCTGGCGGTAAAGATGGATTCGTGCCAAATGCCCTCGTTATGTGGAAATCACATCAAGCTACTGGTGACTACCACCACCAAATGAACCAGGCCAATTATGAGAAGTGGATTAGGGAAAAACTCGTACCAAATATGCCAACAAACAGCGTCGTGGTATTGGATAATGCACCCTATCACAATGTCCGCGTAAACAAATCGCCAACATCTTCGTCAACAAAAGATGATATGAAAAAATGGCTGCGAGAAAACAAAATTTCATTTACTGAAGACATGCTGAAGCCAACATTGTACGAACTTATTAAAATAAATAAGCCACGGCATATAGTGTATTCCGTCGACCAGATTCTTGAAAGTTTCGGTCACACACCGCTCCGACTTCCACCCTACCATCCCGACTTGAATCCCATTGAAGGTATATGGGGTAAAGTTAAGGGTATTGTTGCATCAAAAAATGTGTCCTTCAAAATAGATGATGTGAAAAGACTTTGCGAAGAACAATTTGAGAGCATGGGAAAATAAGATTGGGTTCCATTTTGTAATCATGTTGAAAAATTAGAGCAGGAGTATTACAGCCGGGATGTTCTTTTTGACATTGAAATCGACAAAATAATAATTACACTTGGCGGTGTAGACAGTAGCAGTGAAGATTCGAACTCTACCGAAGATGAAATGGAAGGAATTGGAATTCTTGAGGAGAGCGAGTAAATTGGTGACTTTATTATTATTAATCAATAATAGACTGTAAGTAAATGTTTTTGGTAGTGTACACCACTTTTTTTTTTCAATCGAAGAACTTGTAATTTCTCAGTTTTTTTTTTAAAGTGATTTTATTAATCTATAATATAGACTCAATGTTTTTGGTTTGTGTATACTACGCCAGCTTGCTTCCCTTCCCCTTACAAGCTTTTTGAACGTTCGTGACGTCACCCAAGCATCAAGTTATCCTGCGGACAGTGTACCATAGCCAAGATTATTTTTGCATATTTATAAAATACGTTTTAGAGATGATATATTGAACAATGAACACCAATAATAAAAATACCAAAATAACCAACTACACTTTTACTCTTTTTCGAAATTCAACCCCTAAGGGATGAAAAAGGGATGAATATAGTTTTTAGGTAAGTTATTATATCTTCGAATCTAAACAAGCATAGGTAATTAAAGTTTTTTCTTACAAATAATAAATTTACGATCTTACGAAAATTGGCGCATTTTAAGTTTATATTTTAATTGATGTTTCATTAAAGCATAATTTTTTTGCCAATGAAAAAGATAATAGAAAATTTTATTCGTGGACATAGTTTTGTTTTATTCTGCCTGTTAATGTGCGCAGTTAATACTAGAAAGGTAATCGGGGAACGGTTTACTAATAAGTTTAACTGATGGAGGTGCTGGGACGACACAGCATAAACGCCAGTGAGAGAATCCGAACCCAGTATCACTCCGAAAGCGGTTTTGTGGTGAGACAGTTGTTTTCATGTGAATGTACAAATTACCAAATATATGTTGTTTTACTTGAGTATTTCTGTTCAATTTACAAAAAAAAAAAAAAAAAAAAATATTACACATCCTGCTTTCTGTCTGAATTGAAATGGTGGGCTCTTGCTGGTTTTCTTTGTTTTCTTAGTCGGCTTCCCTGTGTTTTGGCGAGTTAGACCCATGATCCAACATAAATTTTATTCAAGTGTACGATGGTATCCATCTTAGACTGTCTCCAAAAGATTATTTTCAGGTTTTTGCAGGTCCTTAATAATGAAGTCTCTTAATTCATCTCGGTGAACCGTCTTTCCCCGTAGAATGGAGGTTCCAGCGTGAAACCGTATTACTTGGGCCACGATGATTTCCAAGTTCCTAATTTCGCTGCAGGCTAGACTCGATTGTCCTATGCTTAACCGAGGTCACTTCTTCTTGTTTTCACGGTCTCGGGATCTTCGAGGGCGTATCAAGCGAATTGTGATCCAGGCATCAACGTACCTAACAAAAAATTTAAATGTAATTCAAGTCTGCTTAGCTACAGATTGAATACGCGAGTTCTTCTAGACCGGTGCACATGAAGTAGGCTAAGGTATATGCAGGGGTGCCCACAAGGGGGGGTAACGACGCAGACTGCGTCATTAAAATTTCAGGGGGGGGGGGGGTTAAAAGACTAGAAAAATGTATATATTATTTACATAATTATAGCTTCTAATGTGAAAATACATTTCTGGTGCTTTGATAATTGAAATGGATCTTGAAAATCAAATTGGCAACCCCGCACTTTCCTCAACAAAAGCAGTTTGGCATCTGTCGGTTCAGGATGGAAATATTACCTGATATGACCAAAATTATTATTAGAAAATCAGTTTTAATTAATGCAAAATGTGAAAAAATATAATACTAAAAAAGTATAATATTATAAAATAATTGAGTAAATCATTGAGAAAATGGCATAAAAAATTTCGGGGGGGGGGGGGGGGTGAGTCATAGTGTTTGGGGGGGGGGGGGGCACCTCTGGTATATGTGAAAGGAAGATGATAAAGGTATCTAAAACGCAAACAAAACAAAAAAAAAACAGTAAAACTTTGTGAATATTTATACTTCCTCGTTTCTTCTCCTGTCCTGTTCCCTCACTCGCCCTGTGAATCCAAGCATATTTGTGCCCGTGCCTTACATGTTACCAACACAAGCACACGAATTTGCGACGTGGCGTCGGTCGAGACCTTCGTTTCAGACGACATTGTGTAGCAAGCAACCTGTCCTTGTGTTGCAACTTGCATGGCACACGGGTTCGTGAAAACATTTCCCGAAGCAAAAACCACCCAGAATGCGCCGTCTCGGAAGTGTTGAAATGCTGACCCAGTTTAGCTTTCCTTCCTTATTTTCCCCTCCTTACTTCATTTATTTCCTGTATTTCTTCCTATCTTCCTTTCCTCCGTCGTTCCCTCATTCCTTTCTTCCTTCCATCCAATCTTCGTTCCTTAATTATTTCCTTCCTTCATTTCTTCCTTCCCACCTTCTTTCCTTCCTTCATTTCTTCCTTCTTTCTTTTTCTTCCTTCCCACCTTCTTTCCTTCATTTCTTTTTTCCCTCCTTCTTTCCTTCCTTCATTTCTTCCTTCCCACCTTCTTTCCTTCCTTACCTCCTTCTTTCCTTCAACGAGCTGTTTGGCATGTAATGGTTGGTAAAAGTACCACTTTAGCCACTGCCTATAGTCCTCAACTATGCAAGAAACGCAAGATGCAAAAGTTTCAATAACGGTTTTCAAATACTATTTTACTAACAACAACACAACGAAACTCGAGCATCGGACAACTAACAACTTCTTTCGTTTCGACTTGCGTTTCCGCCTTCGTTTTTTTCCGTTTTATTTGAAGTGAAGAGTTCCGAAAAACGTTTAGCGCCGGTGTTCAATGACGTTCCGGTCATGCAGCAAATCAGCGATGCCGAGTTGGGAATGCAACTGTAACTTAAAATCGCGGGCCGTATTCCAGGACGTGTCCAAACCGAATCTCAGTGAAGTAACGGATCGGCAACAGTTTTTTTTTTTTTTAATAATCGGCGCCCTGCGCGAGGCTAGAAACTGGTTTTCAACGCCATTCTAGCGGACGTTATCCCAACCGTCGTCGCACAAAAAACAGAACGGCCTTTCTAATATCTTGAAGTTTGTACCTTTTTAAAGTTGTGATTATTTCTCGTTGACCATTAAAATGTACAGAATGTATTCAAGGATAGTTTGACTTTCGTAAAGTTTCATTTGGCACACCAACACGCTTGGTACGTACCTCCGATGATCACGAAAGTGACTATATACGAGTTAATGGTTTCAGACGCGGGTCCGCCATCTGGACGAAATAAACAAACAAAAAATGGTGATCTCTGCGCATGCGCGGAATTCGGGCAACAGATCGGCAACGGACAGGACACCAGAATAAATTCCCTAAAAATAAGGGACTGGTCGTGTCCTATCGTGCACTAGGAATACAGTTAGGTTACAGGTGTAGCATGTTCTACACCTAAACAGTTATTATTGTGTCTTGGAATAACGGTCTTTACATGAAGCAGACGTATTATGCATACCATGATGTTTCTATTAGATACATCACATTTTCACTTGTTTATCTTTCTCATTGCGAAAGAAACTAACTCTTCTAAATCAAATTTAGGTATGATTTAATGATAAACTTGTATTGTTAAAAGAATCCCGTGAAAGAAATATTTTTTTTTTGAAATTGTACTTCTTTTAGGCGCGTGATGAAAAAAAAATAATAGAGTGAATTGTTACGATTCCCGTACACATTGCAACAAAATTGTCACATGACGAAACAGTGGCTACATACAAATCAAAATTTGCTATTAAATATTATACTTAGTGATTGATATTGAATTCTTATACAGATAATTAAACAAATTAATTCATTGTTAATATTAGTAATATGAATTATGTTTATAAACCATTTGAATTGTATTTATCTAAGTGCGGTTGTGTTCCCGTATGTATAGGCTAACGATGTCAGGTTGCATGTATGCTTCCGTGTCGCTGGCAGGTAGTGTCTGTGGAAGGTTTAGTAGTCTCCTGGCCGATTGTGTGGTTATGTTCCCATATCTATAATTTATTTGCATTCTAAAATATAAGTTATTACATTAATTTTTTAAAGAAGAATTGAAATTAATAAATTATAATACACATTCAGCACATTTATTGATTTTCATTATTAATTATTGTTTATTTTATTCAATTAAATAATTCCTTTTTACACATGATTCTATTAATATTGAATTCTGAGTATTAATTTTTAAAAAATTAATTACATTTATTTAATACTTTTATTCAGAATATCACTCCACTCCTTTTATTATGGTATTTCTGTTAATTATTTGCATGCAAAATTAATTAATTTTTTTTTATCACGCCAAGTAAGTATATAATTGCTAACGCGCGTGTATAAGTACACACACCCATTTCTTTTTTCTTCCACTGTTTCAGAACTTCAAGTTGTCTGGTTTTGTAGACGTCTTTAGACTTCTGTGTTTATTTTGATAAACGTTTGTAATTTTCTTGCTTTGGTCGCACGTTGCGTTCTTTGCGTCCGTTTACAGACGCTGCCTTAGCAGTTCGACAAGTAAGGGGAGGGGGGGGGGGGGCGGATCTCAGATTCGAGACATGCCTATTTGCGCGCATTTTGCCCGTCTGGAACGGCGACGTCTCAAAGTGAATATTTGAACCGACGCGCCGGTGCCACGAGACGGGAAACAAAACAAGAGCGCATCAAAAATTCAAACATTCGCATCCGCAGGCAACAAACAAAACAATAATGTCCCGGAAACATTTCACTTCCAACTGCTGCAGCAAGATCAAGTTCCATCTTTCTTGGTATAATGTTTTTTTTTCTTTATGTAAGACAGTTCATACTTGCTGGAACGCATATATATATATATATATATATATATATATATATATATGTTGTAAAGCTACTACAAGAATGGCATTGTAACTTAGTACAACACATGTCTAGGCCTATGGTTATTTTTGCATATATGAAATACGTTTTTCGATATTTCGAGATATTACTCAGTATTTCGTAACAATTTGTGCATAATTTTATATTTTTATTGATGTTATATTCGAGAATATATATTTTTTTAAACCATGGAAATGATAATAGAAAGTTCAATAATTTGACTTTATTTTGCTTACTTGTGCTTATTAACGTTTGCAGTTAATAACTTTTAACTTTTGGAGGTAACTGGGACAACACAAAGCATAAAATGCGCGGGTGAGAATTCGAACCCAGCATTACTGCGAACACTATTTTGATGTGATACAGTTGTTTTCATGTAAATGTACACATTTACAAATATATGTTAAGTTTACTCGAATATTTCTGTTCCATTTGCAAAAAATAAAAAAATACAGCATATGTACCGACGTGATTTCAGTGAAGAAATCCGAAAATACCAATAGGGGCAAGTATTTATTTTAGGCGAGTAATTCCGACCGTTCATTAGACTGAAATAAAAAAAAAAAAAGAAAGGGATGTACGCTCTAGCTAGTGTTATCTTTGTAATCGTAGGCCGTCTGCAAGAGAAGCCTATTTTGAGCACGAAACATTCGGGAAGCGTTCCGTTTCAGCACGGAACGGCTGTGATTCGTGTGCTGGCAAGTAGACATGGTAACTGAAAGAAACTCAAACCAATCACGGACGACGCTACAGGTTTTTATTTATTTTTGTACGAGGCTCGAAATATTTCGCGAAAAAAAAAAAAACGGATGGTCTCTAGAAATCCGTAAACGGAAATGAACTCTAGATACCGCGGAGAATGTGTGGATTTCTTTTTTTCCCAAACCTAACTAAAACTAAGTGTATTTGGGAGGGGTCTGGGTTAGGGGGAGACTAAGTGCGTCTCAGGCCGAAGCCTATACGCTCTAATCATGCAGGGGTTAGCCATGCGGGAGAGGGAGCATGCATCGTGTGCTAGGAGGGGGATTGGCCAGCCATGGCAGCGATTGGCGCCATTGACTAACTCTCCTCACTGACTATTCTAAGTTAAAACTAGATAAGTTGGGCCCAGGTAAAACCTGCATAGACACAGGGAAAACCCTGGTCACTTACATGCGGGATGCAAAAATTCATGCATTACTGGCGAGCAGGTTGAATACGGGAAACAGAAGGATGGTTCAGGATGAAGAGTTGGACAGAGTAGAAAAGAGTCTACCATGCGGGGGGTTGGGGGCTTGCACATTGCTGTGCGCATTGTTGTGGGCGGTACTGGTTGTTTCGGGGGCGACTTAAGTCGTTTCCCGCCAGGCTGCCAGCCAGCCAAGTGAAGTGAAAACTTAAAATTTAATATTTAATTATATGTCCGCAGCACCCAGGTTGCCCCGGTTGCCGCAGCCATGTATGCCGACACGTTGTGCTGCCAGCCTGGGCATGTCAATCATTGGCTAGCCCAACGTTGCTTATTTGCACCGCAGGACGTGGTCAGACACATGGTCAAATAACTATAAACCATTGGTGAGTCTGCTCACTTATATAATTAAAATACGCATTTCTAAAAAAATAATGGGTAAATTTTGGATGGTTTCTAGAAATCCGTAAACCGAAATGTAAACTCTAGATACCGCGGAGAATTTTTTTGGATTCTCGCAAAAGTTTTATTATTATTATTATTATTATTATTCATTCCGACCACGAAGTTGCACGAGCGAACGGCGAACTAACTTCGGGTGTGCTCGGAAAATTTTGATCGAGGTCATCGGTTGAACCCGTACGTCGTATGTATGCGAGCGCGCTCCTGCTCCCAGGACTCCAGCCGCCAAGTTCAAGAAACTGGTTATACCAGTCGTACCTCCCTCCAACCCACCTCCCCCCCCCCCCCCTTCAAACTTCTTCTTCGTCACAATCTCTGGTTTGACTTCCCTCCTTCCCCCTTCCTTTCACATTTGCGTCATTTCTCCCTCCCTCCCTCCCTTCTTCATGTCTCTGTCTTGTCTCCTCTCGAGTTCTCCCGTCTGTCGGGAGCTCCCTGCACACTTTGGCTTCTCTCTATTCAAGACTGGGGTGTGTGGGGGTGTCGGGTGTACCATTATTACGGTACCAGTACCGTTATAATGGCACGTGTACCATTATTACGGCACCAGTACCGTTATAATGGCACGTGTACCATTATAACGGTATGTATACTATTATTACGGTGTCTGTACCATTATTACGGCACATGTGCAATTATTAACTTACCTGTACCATTTTTTCCCTGCCTTGTACCACGAATTTAGCCGTCGCGGTACAATCTGTGCCACGTGATGCTGAAATCAAAAGTATCGTGTTTTTGAGAACATACGTTTTTTTTTTTTTACCAGCGCGACAGCTCAAAAATCAACGATTGTACATAAAATGTTCCTTGCTGTTACGTACGCACCAAACGCACGAAAGCCATCAATGCTTGCAGGGTTTTTTTTATTAGATATATTTGAGAGAGTGTCTGATTTTGTTTATAAATTCAAATTTAACATTTGATTGGAGAAAAAAATATCTGTGGATAAAACCAATCAAAGATATTTTAAAAAAAAATTGTATTGAACGAAGCCTTAAAAATACAAGAATAATAATAGAATTACTAATGCATCAGTTTAAACATTTTTCGAAAACAAAATCCTGACACGCATTTTCGTAACATCAGGCCAGCGACGAGATGGAAATATAAAATATTTCATATCGGAAAATCTGTCGCGTTTGCCAATTTTATGGCGCTGACGTTATAGATGTGTGGAACGTGATTGGTTGGAAATCTTCGCGTCGCCGCTCTTGTGCTATTGGGATTGGCAGGGTTCGAACACCTCCTTAGTATCATTAAAAAGTTCTTAATTAATCTTTAATTGAATAAGGGCCCCAAAAAAGGATATTAATAAAGACTGATAGCTTGCAAGTAATGGATAGCCGCGGGTATTTATTTATTTATTTATTTTGTTTCCGACTTGGCGGCGAAAAATGCTATGCACATGCGCAGTACAATTGTTAAATTTCTGGCCACATGATAAGATTATATATATGAAACTTTTTAAATTAGTTTTTAATAACTTGCATCTCACCTTTAAACTAAAAAAAGACGAGTTTTACTGTCTTACTTTGAACTTGTAAAGTAAATTAAATTAGTGATAAAATTAATTTTTAGGGCTATAAATTTCGTTTAGACGCTACGCTTGGGTTAGATTTATTTGAACCATGGATAATTCTGGACTATATTGGCGTACTTGTAAGAATTGAACTTATCAACATGATTTTTTGTGCATTAACTATTAACATAGTTATTTCTTGAGATATTTTGTGATAGTGGCGAAGGCCAAAATACTCCTTAATTTTTTTTTTCGCACAAGAGGGAACGAGCCATGTTTTTTTTTTTTTTCGGTTTCATAAATACTTTTTATTGCGGAATTGTGGATACAAATGGCGGCGAAGCCACGAAATATACATACATGAATACACAATAAACTATTTTTACACACTAGTTGAAATGCCAGACTTTCATTGTCCTTCCTGCAGTTCATGACACGGATACAGTACAGAGTGGCATCAGAGCATGGATTTCTGCATCACTTGCCTCAAATTCGACAGTGGAAGAGGTTTCAGACGACTGTATGTAGCTTCGGCCACGCAGGAGGCTATGCTCGCAATGTTCGCTATGTTCGCTATGTTCGCTACGCTAGTGAAATACACGCAAGCTGTGTTCGCTATGTTTCTCTACGCTAGTGAAATACACGCAAGCTGTGTTCGCTACGCTAGTGAAATACACGCAAGCTGTGTTCGCTATGTTCGCTACGCTAGTGAAATACACGCAAGCTGTGTTCGCTATGTTCGCTACGCTAGTGAAATACACGCAAGCTGTGTTCGCTACGCTAGTGAAATACGCGCAAGCTGTGTTCGCTATGTTCGCTACGCTAGTGAAATACACGCAAGCTGTGTTCGCTATGTTCGCTACGCTAGTGAAATACACGCAAGCTGTGTTCGCTATGTTCGCTACGCTAGTGAAATACACGCAAGCTGTGTTCGCTATGTTCCCTACGCTAGTGAAATACACGCAAGCTGTGTTCGCTATGTTCGCTACGCTAGTGAAATACACGCAAGCTGTGTTCGCTATGTTCGCTACGCTAGTGAAATAAACGCAAGCTGTGTTCGCTATGTTCGCTACGCTAGTGAAATACACGCAAGCTGTGTTCGCTATGTTGGCGATCCTGTTGACGTCACCGGGTGTTTGGTTCTAGGCCGTTTTTTTTCTAAACGAAACTGATTCCGCGCATGCGCTGATAATAAACCCAACATCTGTTTGTTTTTTTTTTGCGCGGTATTGGGCTACCCATACTTCTGCGTTTGCTTTGATCAAATTTTGTTTCTCGCATCATTAAATAGCCGTGTTGACGTAAAAGTACATTGAAAAAAAGTACGAATGGAATAAACCGACGGGAGAATAGAGAAGACAGGATATGCAGGACAATGCCTGGTATTTGATTTCCAAGGGAAGGTTTATCAAACCGAGTTTGTATTCATTCTGAAATAATCCATAAATTTGGCTTCATCCTCAAAAGCGCTTCATCAAATGATGAAATTCTTCAAAAAAAAATTTAATTTTTACATTAACTTCATGAACCCTTTTGGTTTTTACGTTCGCATACTGTGAGAGCCAGCAGAATCTCATCATCATCTTCATCATCGGAATCATTACTGGAATTCCATGGCATGTGTGTCTACGACATCGCGAACTAGACTATCCTATCTGGCCACCTGGCGCAGTGAATATAGCATTCACAGCGAACATAGTGAACATCGCGAACATAGCCAAGCTATCTTGATGGGCTTCACCTTTAAATGAAAGCGACAGTGTTTGAGATAATTCTAATTAGTACTTATTAATAGAGACCTGTAAAATTCGCGATTTCAAATCCCTAAAGGATAAGACTCCATGATCCTCTACGCACTCGTGCAAATTACATCTGCTGATTGGTTACCGACTCGTAACACCTGTTGACTGGAATGATCGTGATTCGCTAATTCTTCTGTTAAAGATTTCTAATTGGCCCAGAGTCCTTCAGATAAACTGTGGCCCAATCACTGAAGCAAAATAATGTCGAAAGTGTTTGGACTCTATCCTATCGCGAAATGAATCCGCGGATTTTACAGGTCTCTACTTATTAACCATTGTCTCGGGCCTGGTCAAGGCATTTTTTCCGCTATGTTTTAGGTGTAATATATGGTGATGGCGAGGTAAATAGAACTCGTGGGAGATTTAAAAAGGTTATAAAAGTAAAATAACTAAATTAATGCTGTCTGTAGAGAAATTTATTTATAAAAAAGAAATGATGAATTTTAGATAGCACACACAGCATTCATTTTATTATTCAGCAAATGTGTATGTCAAGTTAAGAAATGCATAACAATCACAAATTCAAATTTCCCATCCAGGTTGTCTGTCAAACTTTATTTTGACGGGAGAAAGTTGAAAGCGGCATAAACGTCCAACATTACCCTCTCAAAACTGTTTTATGAAGTGCAGTTGGAGATAAAAAAAAAATTTGACGTTGTGACAGGCAGAGTCTTAAGGGGCCCGCCTCGTCAGGGGTGTATGTGTGTTAGTGAGGCGGGATGATAAGCGCGACGATCGCTGGTGCTTCCAGCGCGGTATCGCCTCTAAGCGCAAGTCTCTGGACTGGCGCGCAGCCTTCTCGTCGTCACAGGATAACTGTGAAATTTGAGCGGTGACCGCAACATTATATGACGGAGAAATGAAGATAAAGGTGTAATGCAAGCCCCTTAAGTGCTTTTAATAATCTGTACTGGTTGTTTTACGCCTAAAAATTACTCTGAAAACATGCGTTTTAGCCATTTTAACTCTTCTAGAAATACAGTTTAAAAACATGATCCAAAATTAAAAGTACTTTTCGGGCCTCAGCGAACTCTTAAATGCTTTTCGTAAACATGCCCCAATAGGATATCTTGAGTAGTTTTGTAATCGCGTTGTTTTTCCTAAAGCTCTGCGCACCGTCTGTGTGACCAGGTAGGCGGAACCTTTAAGTTACGGATTATTATTTTTTTTGCAGATTTTTTTTTTTTCGTTTCAGCGTTTTTTTTTTTTAAATAAAATATTTGGCATATTCCTTTCCGGACATATTCATATTTGATGCGGTACCTACCTTGTACTTCTCTGCCACAGAGAGACGTACGTTCTTTCTCGAGATCCTTGTCGTCAGACACAGACTTCTCAGCCCAAAAGAACATTCCCAATGCTGAAAAGAAAAAAAAAGAGGTGGGGGTATCTTGGCTGGAAAAAAAAGGGGGGGGGGGGTTGGTTAGTGGGAGAAACTTAACAACGTGGTATGAATTTCTCAGAGTCGGAAGACGACAAAAGGCGCAAACTCTAAATAATTCACCAAAAGCGCGCCGTTCGGCCGCTGCGCTCATTATGAAGTATTCACCCCCCCCCCCCCCCCCCCAACTCCCCACCATTCTACTTCTCCAAGGAGAAGACGTTTCTTATCGATTTCTTAGAGGGCCGTCTTCAAACAAGGTCGACCTAAATGGGACAGTCGTTTGGAAGGTCGAAAAAAAATTGGGTGAGGAAGTAACGCTTATTGTGTTTTGGGGACGGACACCGATTTTGGGCGTATCTTTGATCAAGAGTCTGTCGACGTCTCAGGTCAGAGTTCCCGAAACGTCGCAACTGTTTTGTCATGGAACAATGTCCATCTGTACTTGTCGTCGAGTTGTCCTTAAGAGTGTTGTTTTTTTTCTTTTCTTTTCTTAAAATGTACTGTTCTTGTTGCAAACTGTCCCGCCTTTGTCAGCCCTCCTGTGTTCGTCTGTGATGTAATTTTATGTATTTATTTATTTTGACTTGTTTCCTTTCACGAAATTTTCTGCGCCTGGCTAGGCATGTAACATCAGCTTATACTGGCTGGCTCTTCCGTGTGTTAGTGTTTTTATTTTATTTTGTCAGTTTTTTGGGGTTTTCCTGTGACATACCTGTAAAATCCAGCAATGGCTTATGACTACAAATTTTTTTTTAAATCAATATTCTTCATTGCAAGAATATTACAAGGAACTTGAAATAAATATATATTAAATATTAGTACTTAATTTTTTTTTTCAGTGAGGGCAGATAGAAGACGTATATATGATCGCAAGTTAGGTAAACGAAAGTTTAGTGAGATTACATAAATTATACTCAAAACCGTTGTTTAAGATCTAGGTCAGCGACATTTGAGAGTTACCTTAAATTGTGAAAATGGATTAAAACTCGCAAATTTATTGTATTTTCCTAACCTAGCTAAAGCTAATAATGTTCGCAGGCTTTCGCGGCCATTGTCTGAAGTAGCTTGGCTTCTGGGTTCTAGACACTGGCAAATAATTCACCAACGTTTCGGTCGACATTGCAGTCGCCGTCATCAGGGAGCAGTTACCTAGTCTAGTAGTAACCGTAGGTAACTGCTCCCTGATGATGGCGACTGCAGTGTCGACCCAAACTTTAGTGAATTATTTGCCAAGGACACGGCTACAGCCCAGAAGCCAAGCTGCTTTTAACTAAAGCTAATTGTATTTTGTAGGATGGGTCCGGGCTTAACCTAGGTGCGTCTCAGGCCGAAGCCTATACGCCTAGTCATGCTGGGATTAGCCATGCAGGGAGAGGGTCGCATGCATCATGTGCTAGGAGGGGATTGGCCAGCCGTGGCAGCTATTGAAGCCATGACTAACTCCCCCATCTAAAAACTGTGGTACGTTGGGCCCAGGTAAAACCTGCATAGACACAGGGGGAAAAAACCTGGGCACATACATGCCTTGACAAGGTGTCCACGCAAATCTGCAATAAACTTTCCTTGACATTTGCCTGACTCTCCATTATCATAATCAAAAATTTCCGTTACTGTTTTTTTTAATTAATTTGTCAATTTTTCTGTATTTATGTTATTTATGATATTTATGATTTTTATGTTCTTTCCGACCACGAAGTTGCACGACCAAGCCTCAAACGTCGGATGTGTTCGTGACTGATCGTAGGTCTGTGAATCGCAGGGCTTCTCCACTCGGTTAACTGTCAGCCGGGCCGGAGTTTGCACATCGATCAAAGCGCAAGTTAAAGGACCTAAACTTAACCTCATTACCGCACCGGCAAGACGGTCAAGTTGGTGCTTGATGTGACCAATCAGCGGGCGAGTAATGCCTGTAACGACCGAATCCCGTGGCCTGTTATGTTCTTAACTTGCCACAAGCCGGATGATGAAATTACGCAATTTGTTTGAGCGAAACGCGCAGTGTAAACGACTCAAACCCTCACAGAGGAATTCCTGAAAGAACGCCTGTGAAAAGAAAGGATAACATCCCTTGTTCAATTCGGAAGAAAGAAAAACAAAAAAAAATAATTCCTGGAATATCTAAAAAGACATACGCAAGCGTTTCTTCGAACTTAAACATTATTTTTTCATCGTGTTCGGGAAGTCTTGGATTCGATCCACCTTTCTTAACTTTCCCCTTACAATTTTAATTACGTCAGGCTCATGTATTTATTAAAATAATTTATCATAAATTTATCTCTATATAGTCTTGCATTTAAGATTCGGAACAAATTTTCTAGACAGATATTTTTTTTGAAAAAGGTCACGCAATTTATAATAATATTATGAAAACGTTCGTGACGTTTATAAAGCTTGAAAAAAAAAATACAAGTGAGATAGGCTATAGGAATATATTTACAGGAAAAACTCTTAAATAATATTAATGATAAGAAAATAAATAACTAACGTGGTGCATAAGACAGTATTTTGTGCCTCCTTTGTTTTTGAATTAAAGGAAACAAAATGATAGGGATTTTTTCTCAGTATTTTTGTAAGATCAGAGTATCTCACATTTTTATTTTATTTTCATGTGACTTTGTTATGTGTCAAAGCGAAATAGTTCTTACATGTTCTAATAAGTATTTTCAAAATTCTTGCTGTTTAACTGTGCGGGATTATCATCTAAGAGCTAAACAATTAGTTTATTTCTCTTTAATGTGATTAGGTTTTGACTAAACAGTAACTTGGGTAACAAATGTTATTTTTTCCCAAATTTTAAAACTGTAAGAGGAATGGGAAAAACCAAGAATCTTAAGAGTTTTAAGTCAAAGTGCTACAAACGAGCTGTTATTTCAAAACTGCATGACACAAAGTTAAGTGCTCTCTGTACATGCTAGTGTTGAAATACAAATTTGCATCCAACGTTCTTTTAACTCCAAATAAGAACTATGAAATTATTCATTACTAACTAAACATTCTGAAAATAGAATAATTATATTCAAATCATGGGGGGGGGGGGGGAACTGGGAAGTACACATGTTAAAATAATTTAATGGGAATACCTACGTCATTGCTTTTTGACACTAGTTATAGAAAAACATCCGAAAGAGACAACAAAGATTCATAAATAAACACACGTAGAACAAAACAATATCAGCTGTTTTCAAATGTAACCATTTTAGACGGCACAGATAATTTCGCAGGTAAAATTCATTCGAAAAAAAAATGTGTTCAGAAAAAAAAATTACTGCAAACAAGAACATGGTGGGCTGACAACGAGACATTTGCAACAAGAACAGCAAATACAGAAAATAATAATCGTGGACAACACACCGACGCACAAACGAACCAAACAATGAAAACAAATAGACAATGTGGGCAACACAATGAAACAGTTGCGTTTTTTCGGGAACTGACATCTCCCGTCTTCAGGCACAGACTGTGTTCAAAGAACGAAGACACTTAGTTTTACACAGGAAAAAAAAATCGTCTTTTTACAAAAGATTTTTTTTTTTAGAAACCAGTTCCCAAGAAAAAGTCTTTCATACTACCAGAAATGTTTTGTAAATTTGTACAACGCATGGCTATGGTTCTTTTGCGTATATGAATTAACGTTTTCCGAGATAATACTGAGTATTTCTTACAAAAATTGTGGCATATTTTTATATATTTTTTATCGATGTTTCATTCAAGCATAATTTTATTAAACCTTAGAAATGATAATCGAATATTCAACAATTTGACTTCATATAATACGTATTAATCAGGGAAAGTTATTCAGGGAAGGGTTTACAAATAACTTTGACTATTGGTGGTACTGGAGCAACACAAAGCATCAAAGCCCGGATAAGAATCCGAACCCAGTATAACTGCGAACACTATTTTTGAAGTGATGCAGTTTTTTTCCCCATGTAAATGCACAAATTTTACATGAATATTTCCGTTACATTTAACAACATGTAAACAAAAATCTACAGTGTAGGATACTGTGTTCACTCGAGCCCGTCTTGCACGTACCTCGCTCTTCCATGCCTGCAGCTATCAAGGATAGCTCTCTACAGGATCCGCCCGGATTTGGGAAAGGATTACACGGACGAGCAGTACGGGACCCCGGATCTCTCTCTCTCTCTCTCTCTCTCTCTCTCTCTCTCTCTCTCTCTCTCTCTCTCTCGCGTGATAACTACATCGTCGACGGAGGGTTTGCCGAAGGATATATAGAGGGAAGAGAGAATTGTCGTCATATTCGCCGTCGCATCTTTTGATCTTGGCTCGGATCTTGTTTTCCCCCTTTCACACACACACCTGAAGTATTCACTTACAATTATTATTAGATTCTTGCAAGATTCGCTTTATTTTCCCGGTACCTGGATGAACTCGCGACACACACTTTTTACACAGATGAGTCGGTGTCTTTTATTAAGAGACGTTAAGGTTTCAAGAAACTATGCCGCTGTGCCCCAAATAATCTGGAGGACTCTGGCCCAGTGATAAACGCTCTGCCAAAGAAGTATTGAATCGCAGGTTACCCATCAGTAGGGGCAGGCATATTTCGCGAAAATATCTGAACACTTATTAGACTGCAACAAGGTATATCCGCACCTGTGGTGTCTTCCTTGTGATTGGCGGCCGTCTGCGAGAGAAGTCGTTGCCTTGTTTGACCGAGCCACTCAGGACGATTTTACTTCCACACTGAATCACTGTGATTGGTGTTGTTACAATCGATTAGTACCTGGAAGAAACTCACCCAATCAAAAAAAATACGGACGATGCCACAGTGTTTCAACTTTCAGCTAGTCTCGGAATCTTTTCGCGAAACATGCATGCCCCTACGTACCAATCAACTGCGGGCCAACTGAAGATTGTGTTCGGAGTCTAAATTGTAGTTATCTGCCCGGAATATTTATGCCAGAGAACGAGATTCATATACCTAATCTCGGGTTAAGAGCAAATTCGTGTGTACACTTAACAACACGAAACTTGGACACCAGAATTTAACGTGGAATCAATGCCGAGCGCGTGACGAATGTACGCAGAATTAATTGTGTTTTCTCAACTACATTTCCGTGACGCGAATCGCACGTGGTTTCCGCACCCGCCGCTAGAATTCGTCGTTTGCCCGGAGCAGCCACGTTGACGATCGGATCATTCGACTGCGGAGCGAAATTTTAACTTTTTTTTTGACGTTACAACGTCTAATAAATCGATGAACGCCGGCTGCACGCACAAAAAAGTGTCCCGTTACGCACATTTTCCCGTTACGCTGTGTCCCGTTACCCTAATTGTACGCTCTCTTCCAGTCGATTGGAACAACCATCGATTTTACCTTTTCGAGGCACATTAACTTGAACTTGAACTTCGTTTCCTACTTTTCCTATCATCGTCCTATCCTTAACAGAAACAGAATAACACAGATTGGAAGAAGTTAAATAGCAAACATGTATAAAAGTTACAGCTAAAATAATCTCTTCGTTAAAGTAATAAACATATTTGAATTAATGAGTGCAAATAAAAGTAAATTTTTTAATTAAATTGTAGATTTCATTTTACTCCTTTGTATCCATACAAAATAGTGATAATTCAATAAAAATGATTCAATTTTATTCATACAAGTTTGTTTTGTTATGATGTTGTCTCGTTAAACCATCGTCCGGAAACCGACTTTACATACAACCAATTTTTTTTTCTTTTCCTACAGGTAATTTTATTGGAATGCTGTCCATCTTGTTAAAATAAAAAAATTCACTTATTCATTTATTCGAAAGACTTCTTTCTTTTTTTCATGGGTAATCCGGCCGGAAAGTAAATATGTGGCAGCAGAGAGATAGAGAGAGACGCTAAATGTGTTTTTTTGTGTGCAAGTGTGTTAGTTAGGGGTTACATCCTGTTGCCGGGGGAAAATCTTCCGAGGGAAATTTTCTCGTCGCTTCCGTTCGACGTCTGTGATCTCCGCGTTACGTACGTCCGTTCGCCCCCTCCCCCCCCCCCCCCCCCCCGCGCGGCGCTCTTTGACCTCCCGACGTCCGCTGGAACACGGGCCTGTAACAAGAGCGTGTGAGTCGTGTAGTAGCATGAGGGAGGGGTGGGGGTAAAGGAGGTTAGCGTGGGATGCACCCTGAGAGAGTTGTTGGGGGGGGGGGGGTGTCGGACAAATCTGATTACCGCGGGCAGCCCCCCCCCCCCCCCCCCCCCGCCATCACCGAACGCAAGGTTCTCGCGGAAACTCCCGAAACCCCCAACTCAACTCCCCACTTCCCCCCCCCCCCATCACCCTCACTCGTCGTCGTGTGTCGGCGAGCCGTATCTCTCCACCCCCCACCACTCACACACTCCACCCCCACAACCCCACAAATCCACCCCCACCCTTACCACCTCTTTGTCGACCTAATTAACCCCATCGCCACACCCCGACTAGCGCGGGGGCCCAAAGTAACCAGCTACCACAACCTCTCTCTCTCTCTCTCTCTCTCTCTCTCTCTCTCTCTCTCTCTCTCTCTCTCTCTCTATACCTTCCCTCTCCAACCCATTCCCCTCCTCGCAGTTCGCAAAACCTCATCGGTGGTCTTTTTTTTTTTGTGCCGGTTGATCACTGACCCGCTACTTCGGTAAGAACCGCCGAAACTAAGTCTCCCCCCCCCCCCCCCCCCCCCTTTTTCCTCCCTGGCACACATACGGTGTGCAGAGCTCAGGGGGAAAAAAACAAACCCAACGTGATTTAAAAACCATTTACGTGGCGGGTGAGTACTGACTGCTGTTCGCGTGTTTCAGAATAATATAGAGTGGGAAAAAGAAGATAAAACACGTTTTTGTTTTGTTTTTTTCTGAAAAAAAAAATTTTTTTTTAGACATGACATAGACCTTGGGTACTGTTCATTAATGGACTATAAAACAGCGAATTGCACAAAACTATTTAATTTGGCGACCGATGTCGCCAGATAGCAAGAGTACCCGATAGCACCACTTACCACCATGCCTTTGTAGAACAACTGACTTCCGGAGGAAGCAGGGCAGCCAACTCACAGCAGCCAAGTAGCAGCGCCACTATCGCCAGCAGCGCGGCGCGCGAGATTCAAAACTCAAGTGTGTTGACCAATGCCAACAATGTTTATAATGTCCAAGGTCTATTTACACGGAAACTATACAGTATACATAACATACCGCCCACCTTGAAATCACCGATTTCAACAGTCACAGGGGAGCGGGCATAATTTCACTGCTGGCCGTTTGACAGTGCCTGTGACAGTGCGTACAGTGGCCACTCGTGCCACGCCGTCCGTTCCATGATGAAGATCAACAATGCGCCCCAGCGGCCATTGCAGAGGTGGAAGCCTGTCTTCCTTGACCAGCACCATCTGGTTGGGGGCAAGACCTGACGCCCTTTTCTGCCATTTGCTACGTTGTTGCAGCGTGTGCAGGTAATCCCGATGCCAGCGATGCCAGAAATCTTGATGTAGTCGGGATACAAGCTGCCAGCGATGCAAACAGTTCATTTTTACCTGACGTAAATCTGGTTCGGGTATTGTCACTAACGGTTCCAGCGTCAGGAAATGGCCTGGGGTCAGAGGAGTGAAGTCCTTGGGATCCGCACTGAGGGGACACAACGGCCTTGAGTTCAACACTGCTTCAACCTGAGCCAATACTGTGTTTAACTCCTCGTACGTTAGTATCTGCTCTCCTATCACCCTCCTCAAATGGGACTTGAACGACTTGACACCCGCTTCCCATAAACCCCCAAAGTGAGGAGCAGCTGGCGGGTTGAAATGCCAAGTCACACCAAGATGTGCGAGCGATGAAGCCACTGTTGTTTGATGGGAAAACGACGTGAGGAGTTGTTGTAGTTCGGAGAGCTGATTTCGTGCCCCAACAAAGTTGGTGCCACAATCGCTGTAGATGTCCGAGGAACGTCCTCGACGTGCAATGAAACATTTATAGGCAGCCAAAAACACATCTGTCGATAAGTCCGAGGCTAGCTCGATATGTACTGCCTTTGTTGCGCAACAGACAAACACGCATAGATATGCTTTCAGCACAGCAGCCTTGCGAAGACGGGCCATCTTAATCAAGAATGGACCAGCGTAATCAACCCCCGACCTTGAGAACGGTTTTACCTGCTGAACCCGCATAGCTGGAAGGTTTCCCATCAGCGGAGCAACTGATGATGGAGATGCACGAAAACAACGCACACAACGGTGCACAAGGTTGGTGATTGCACGCTTGTCCCCCATAATCCAGAACTTCTCCCTGAGAATGGCCTGGAGTGCTTGTATTCCCGGATGTTGATTAACTTCATGGTAATGACCTATGATCAGTCTTGTCAGGGGATTCGATTTAGGAAGAAGGGCTGGGTGCTTCTGCTCAAAGGGCAGATCCGAATGAGACAGTCTGCCGCCCACCCTAATCACTCCCTTGGAGTCAATGAACGGTAGCAATCTACGAAGTTGTGGGGAGGTGATTTGATCCTTCTTCAAGGCAATTAAATCACTTCGATAGCACATGGACTGAACATAACGTATCCAGAACTCTAGGGCAGTGTTTAGATCCTTCGATGACAGCTCTTCTATGGCCCGTCCTTCCAGTGGATGACGACAATTGTTGATAAATCTGAACAAGCAGGCAGTAACACGCAACAGCCTTGTCAACCGACTGAAACGTTCCAATAATGTGTCCAAGTCCCCAGGGGAGATAAAAGTTCCCAATGCCACTACCTTCCTTTCAAGCAGGATTACGTCAGAAGCCTTAATGCACGGAATACCTTCAGGCCACTGGTCCTCAGCCTTCTTCAGCCATGAAGGGCCAGACCACCACAGAGGATGAGATACAATTTGTGCTGGCAGAAGCCCACGGGATCCACAGTCTGCCGGGTTATGTTCCGAACGAACATGCTTCCACCATTCTGGACGAGTTAGCTCTTGAATGTGACTAACCCGGTTTGCCACAAAGGTCTTTAACTCATGTGGAGAAGAGTTTATCCAGGCAAGAGTTACCTGTGAATCAGTCCAGGCAGTAACCGAACTGAAGTGCAGTGTCGCTCCATAGGCATCAATGACATGGTGAAGCAGGCGAGCCAACAAAAGGGCCCCACATAGTTCTAAGCGAGGCAGCGACTGAACCTTGAGTGGCGCTACCTTCGACTTGGCAATCAGCAAGTGTACCAGAACTGTACCATCAGGGTTGTCAATGCGCAAGTACACAACTGCTGCGTAACCAATTTCGGAGCTGTCCGAAAATCCATGCAACTGGTAGGAACCTCCTGCCTGTCCTCGAATCAGTCGGGGAATGGTAACTGATGACAGTTGTGACAGCTGAGTGTTGAAGTTCTTCCAGTTGCTTAGGATGTCATCCGGTGGTTCAGTATCCCAGCCCAGGTTCCGTGCCCACAAGACTTGGATCAGGTGCTTTGCAAACATACTCAGTGGGGTGAGCCACCCAAGAGGATCAAAAATCCTAGCCAGATTTGACAGGATTGTCCTTTTTGTGGCATTGCCAGAACTAGGCTGTATCTTGTAGGAATATGTGTCCGACACAGGATTCCATTGCAGACCCAAGACCTTAATGACACAATCGTCCGAATCCAATGAAAATGGTTGTGGGATCTCAATATCCTCCACTGGCAACCAATCCAGAAGAGCTTGGTGGTTGCTCATAAATTTGCGCAGCTTGAAGCCTCCTTTTCCTAGGAGTGTTATAAGCTCCCTCTGAATGGCCAAGGCAGAATCAACCGAATTAGATCCAGTGACAACATCGTCAACGTAGACATCTGTAAGTAAGACCTGTGATGCAGTTGGGAAGTGCTCGGTTTCATCCTGTGCCAATTGTTGAAGTGTACGTAATGCGAGAAACGGTGCTGCAGAGACACCATAGGTTACAGTCTTGAGACGATAATCCTTCACAGGTTCAGCATCATCAAACCTCCAAACAATGCGCTGATAATCCTGATGACGAGTGTGTACACCTATCTGTCTGTACATCTGTTTGATGTCACCAGTGAAGACTACTACATGCAGACGAAAACTCAACAATAGGTCAACTATGTCCCATTGAAGCCGGGTGCCAGTAAAGAGCGCATCGTTCAGCGAAACACCTGAAGAGCTCTTGGCGGATGCATCAAAAACCACCCTCAGTTTTGTAGTTGAACTTTCAGGTTTAACCACACAGTGATGGGGAATATAATACGACTCTGACGGAATCTGTGACTCTGTTACTTCTTCCATGTGACCACTAGCTACATAATCACTCATAAACTCTGAATACATGGCCTTCAATTTGGGATCAGACTTGAGACGATTTTCAAGACGAAGAAATCTGTTAAGAGCCTGCGGCCTTGACGCACCCAATTTCAGAAGAGGTTGCCGAAAGGGCAGTGATACACTGTAACGCCCATCTCCAGACCTCAGATGAGTTTTACTGAACCATTCCTCACATTTGACATCTTCAGGAGACTTGTGTGTTGTCACAGGAAACTCCTCTAATTCCCAGAACCTTTTTACTACCTCATCCAAAGGAGGGTGTGAAGTGAGAAGAGAGATACACAAAGATGTTGCAGTCAATGATGGGACTTGTGTGTCCACCTGTCCCATCAGTATCCACCCAAGCACAGAGTCCAGAGCTACGGGAGAACCGTCAATTTTGGCCCCAGTAAGGAGTCTAGGAACTAACTCTGCACCAATTAACAGATCAACAGGACCAGGGGTGTCAAATGCAGGGTCGGCAAGTTTCAAATGTGCCACTGCACCACGGACCCTGGCGCTCAGCTTGGCACTTGGCAAATTGGAGGTGATTCTCGAAATTACAAATACATCTACTGCAAACTGGGGGCTCGTGCTACCAACTGGTGCCATAACAATGGAGGCGCATGACTTGGCCACATTCACTGAAGTGTTAGCTAAACCTTGTACTGGTAGATGAGATCTTCTACGAGTAAGCCTCAATCTTTGCAGACAGCTCTCTGTGACGAAGCTAGCTTGGCTGGCAGTATCCAACAGAGCCCTCACGACCATTGGAGTTCCACTTGAATCAAACACGTGTACCTGTGCTGTTGATAATAACACTGTTCTTGCTTCACTTGGTAGAGCGGCAGCAACTGCAACAGTTGCAGGGTTTGGTTCAATGAGTGTGGTTGAAGCATCCTTGCCCGGACCAGGGTTGATGGCTGTCTGTTGCTCGAAGTGCAACAGAGAATGATGCCTGGATCCACAATAACGACACGATGATGATGAACAATCCTTGGATGCGTGAGATGGTGACAAGCAATTCAGGCATAATTTGTGCTCCTTAGCTATCTTATATCTGTCCTTGGGACTACTCTTGATGAATTTAGGGCACTTAAAAACAACATGGGTACTGTTACAAACGCAACATGATTGTGGAGAGCTGACCAAACTTTTCACAGATTGACGAGCCTGTCTCCAGCTTGGCATTTGGTTCCTTGACTGTGTAGGTCCTGCACCTGGAACATGTGACCGAGAAGCTGTCACAGTTTCCTGGGCCCGACAATGGGTTTCGATAAAGGACAAAAGGTTTTTTACAGTTGGAAGGGCATCGGTTTGAGTAAGCTCCCACTGTGTTTGAAGGACAGAGTCTAACCGCTTGCACAAAATAGGGAGCAAAATCAAGTCCCATTGGTCTACAGGGACATCCAGTGCCCTAAGGGCCAAGAGGTTCTCGTTTACAATGGTTAACAAATTGCGCAGAGCCTTGGGTGAGTCAGACGCAGCCATTGGGGCCTTCAAGAGGGCCTCTACATGGACTGAGACAATTAGCCTCTTATTCTCGTAGCGGCCAACAAGAAGCTTCCACGCGACCTCGTAATTCGCTTCAGAGATCGGCAGAGATTGCACCATTCCAAGTGGTTCCCCATTAAGGGCGGTCTTGAGGTAGGCCAGTTTTTCCACTGATGATATATCAGCATTGTTGGCTACCAGGGTGATAAATAAATTAGAGAAATTAGCCCACTGCTGAGGGCTCCCATCAAACTTGGGAAGAGAGATTTTTGGAAGAGCCACACGAGATTTGCTCACCTGAGTAGTGGGTGTGCCTGGTGATACTACCTTGACCTCCTCAATGGCTTCCAATGTTGACATCACTTCAAAATATTTTTCTTCAAAGTCAGCCAAGCGTGCGGTGTGCGCCTCAGCATCGAATCCATCTTCGGTCGTTGCGGTTGTTTCAACGATGACGAAGTCCGTTTCGAACCTTTCTCGGACGCAGTGAAGGTCGCGCGCTGTGGCGCGAAACAAATTTATTTTTGAGCTATCACTGGGAACCATCTGCGCGAGATCAAAGGCTCGCTTAATACGACCTTCAGCAAGACGGATGCGCACCAGCGCCGACTGCCCTTCAGCCATGGTGATTGACTACCAAAGGGTTCAACGATCGTTTTCAAATGAAACGGAAGACATAACCTCAACCTAGAGGTTAGAGTCGTCGAACGAACTAGTTAAAACGTTTCAACCACAGCCGAGACACTGATCGCTGCTCCCGCCAACCAAATAACGAGCACTTCAGAGTCACAAACTGTTAGTCAATGTGCGAGAATTCACTTCACACGAGGCTAACAACGCCGCGATAACACGAACGAAAATTACACAAAAAAACGAACGAAAATACCGGAACTAGATCCGGCCCGGAGGACCAAAAATGTTCATTAATGGACTATAAAACAGCGAATTGCACAAAACTATTTAATTTGGCGACCGATGTCGCCAGATAGCAAGAGTACCCGATAGCACCACTTACCACCATGCCTTTGTAGAACAACTGACTTCCGGAGGAAGCAGGGCAGCCAACTCACAGCAGCCAAGTAGCAGCGCCACTATCGCCAGCAGCGCGGCGCGCGAGATTCAAAACTCAAGTGTGTTGACCAATGCCAACAATGTTTATAATGTCCAAGGTCTATTTACACGGAAACTATACAGTATACATAACAGGTACATTATCTCGAAAGCTTACAAAGGAACTTGCAATTCACTTTCATCTTCAAATCTCCGCTTTGATAATGTCACTGTCGTATTTTTGTTGACCTGTGCACTGGGAGAAGACTGCGCGCCAGTCCAGAGGAGACACCGCGCTAGAAGCACCAGCGAGCGTCGCGCTTATCATCCCGCCTCGCCGACAAAAAAAAAAACACCTTGCCACTGAAGACTTTGTGTGCAAACAACCTCATACATTTGTACGCACAAGTTTTATTTTTCTTTCCTGTCTGTACAAGATCAGGTTAGTTAGTAATGTGGCTGTGATAGCTAGGAAAGAATTTTTTGTTTTGTTTTCAGGAAAAGTTTAATTTGGAGTGTTTGTAGAACAGCTAACTCCCTTGTGACTTCGTTCTTGCAAAAAGAAAAGAAAAATAACTCTTCTTACTCGAAGTTTCTTCTTTAGGATGGTGTTGAAGGGAGTTACTTGTAGAAGTTGACATAGTAAAAAAAAAAAAAACTTACTCCAGAGGTTTGCAAGCAATTGTTTTGGAAAGAAGTGGCAAAACAATTTCTTGCGCAAGTGAATTCCTGTAAATTGTTTTTGTTTCGCTATAAAAACTAAATTATCGCTACATTTCCATGTGTATTAGAAACATGGACACTACAATACGCGCATTAGCTTTGAATAGACTATTACGAGTTTTCATCTTAGATTTTTTAAAATGAAACATTACTATTCTTATAAAATTACAGATATTTAATAATTTTTACATTTACATGAAATCAACTGTATCACTACAACATATTATTTGCAGTAATACTGGGTTCGCAGTAAATTTTAAACATTTATGCTTATTTGTTAACCGTTCTTTGAATAGCTTTTAACCATTAACTGCACACATCATCAGGGAGCAGTAACCTACTGTAGGTAACTGTTCCCTGATGATGATGATGATGGCGACTGAATTGTCGACCGAAACGTCGGTGAATTATTCGCCAAGGACGCGGCTACAACCCAGAAGCCAAGCTACTTCGGACAATGGCCGTGAAAGCCTGCGAAAATTATTAATTATTTTGTTCCTAATATTTCGAGTTTTTTTACACGTTTTGTTTTAATAATTCCTTAATATAACCACATTTAATCTTTAATTAAATGTTTTTTTTATTCCTACCAAAAAAGTCCTTATTTAATGGTTTATTTGAACTTAAAGGCAAAAATATTTATGTCAGTCCTAGCATGTACTGAAAAAAAAAGGTATCATGTGGTATTCAGTTTATTTTTAGTGTTTCATTCATAAATCAATAACAAATTAGGTTTTCCCAAAACTATAAATATTAAGATATATCTTTAATTTTGGACGCCACTAAATTTTTGGTTTTGACGTGTTTTCAAAGCAAATTACGAACGTTCGGCCAACACAAAGGCGACTTTACCACCTGACATAACGTCGTTTCGCGTGATGGATTGCGGTTTAGCCGCGGACGACGTAATGGAAACAGATTACTCGATTTACCGTCAGACAATTACGACGCTAAATGTCATTCACGTTATTCACGGGTTTTTTCCTTCTATTTTTTTTTTTTACGGGGGATGGGGTGGTCTTTATTCATCAACAAACACTAATTGTATTTCGCTCCTCGAAACGTCGTGATTGGAATAGTTTGGCTTCACAGGCCGGTGTTTAATGAATATTGCGTTTTAATTTTGACTTTGGGAGTGTTATTGTTAATTCCATTTTTTTTTTAATATCGCTAAAAATAACAGCTTTGTTTTTTTCCGGTATTTATCATTTGTTGCCATTAAGATATACCATTAACGTTTTGGTAAAAAAAAAAAATCTACGTCTCTAAACTATAAAGTTCGAGGCCTCTTCTTTTAATAACTAAAGTTTAAAATGATTAAAAGGTCTGTCGAATCACTAGAAAACAAATTTTGACAACGTTTATCGCACACACGTAAGTCTTCTTAGAAACATGAGGCAGCTGGGGGTCTCCATTAAATATTGAACTGTTGTTAAACCCTCTTAGGGCCAAACTATCAAAGTTAACTTATTCTCCAAAACATGCCGCAGACGAACGATGGAAAGCAAACGCGCTCTGATTATAGTTACTAGACAAAAATCCCAGAAGCTTTGCAAGACCCTTAATCAAAAGTGCTGCATTATGAAAGTTAAACAAAAGCATAATAGCGGCGAAAAGTTTCTTCAGTTAAAAAGATTAATTCAATATACTATCATATGCCAAATTCATAATTTAAAAAAAAAATTATACATTCTGTAAAAATTAAATTTTAAGTCCAAACTAAATTCAGTAGGTATCAACGTATTTCTTAAAACTATATATATATATATATAGATGTATATATATATTCTTATTGCAAAAATAAAGCAAAAGAAGTTTAAAGTTAAATAATTTTTTGGGTTATGCGTCGTTCTACTCCACGTCCACAATACCTTTGTAAAAGTTCAGCTGCCAAACATTACACCAAAGGGATCGCTCTAAGTCCCTTATACAATGGCCCTGTTCATTGCCCACTCTTTTCGTTGCCCTGTGATGACGCCACTGCCACCTTTAACGCTACCGGCTATATATATATATATATATATATATATATATATATATATATATATGCTATATATGTATGCTATATACAGTGCTGCCAAGTTTTACGAATTTTTACGCTATTATTACTGATTAGTAGAGACAGGAAAAATTCGCGGGTTCAACGACCTTTAGGTTGGACTCCAATATCCTTTACACACTCGGGCAATTGCCAAATGTTCATTGGCTGCTGACTTGTGATTCTTCACGACTGGGTGTCCTGTGATTCGACACTTCTATGAGTGAGGGTCTCTAATTGGCCCCCAGTCTAAGGTATAGTTATTTGAATTTTTAGCATAGCACGTAATGAACCCGCGAATTTTTCAGGTCTCTACTGATTGGTCTCCCGGTTACGAAGTTACGGAAACAAGAGAAAATAAATGACGCGCCTGAAATAGTGTGCGTATCAGCGTTTTCGTACAATAAATATGGCTCATGTAACAGGAAGGTAAAATTTTTTTCAAGTAATTAACATGGAAATAGAAGTCCTGAAATGTATTTTGGCTGTTTAAATTTATTTTAGTGGTATGCACACCTGTGTTTTTTAAAAATTATTTAAACGTGACATTAAACCTGAAACTTATTTTAGCATTTTAAACATTAATTGGTTTGCAAAATTGTATGATTTTTTTAATTGTTAAATAATTAGTTTACCTTGATACTGTATAGTAAAGAGTGTTATTTTTGTGGAGTCTTAGTATTCGGAGTAAATCTTTATCGCATTTGTTTCACTCGTGTTATTTTTTAATGAATGAATGAAAGTGATTATTGATGAGCGTGCCAGACAGTTGGAAGCTCTCTTTGTGTACACTCGCACACGTACAAGCAAACACACACATACGGACACAGACACACAGTCACAGACACTCACAGAGACACAGGCACACACAGAGAGACACAAGCAGACACAGAGAGAGAGACACAGACAGACACACAGAGACACAGACAGTCACACAGAGACACAGAAACACACAGAGACACAGCCACATGCACTCACAGCGCCACAGACACAGTCACAGACACTTACAGAGACACGGGCACACAGAAAGACACAGACAGACACCTTGGCGTTTCCCGCACGCGACTAGCTTAAGATTCACGAACCGTGGAGTTTTTTTTGGAGTATCCTCCCAGGTGGTCCGCACCCCTGCAGTCTCTCTTCCTCTGGACCCAGCCTCGATGCTTCTGAATTAATGATCGGACCTCTAGGCTTCCTGTCTCCCCCCCCCCCTCCTTCCATCCCCCTCCCCCATGCACACTCCCTTCCTTACCTTCTTCTCCCTTAGCGCAGATGAACCAACCCTCCACCCTTTCCAGCGATTCCCTTGCATAATTGACACAGAAGGGCTCTTCATCAACGTGTTTATTTATTTATTTTATTCCTGCCATCCCTGTTAAATGCAACCGTACATTTGCAAATCAAGCTGTGATATTTATCATAATTAAATAGGGTGCATATCATTTTTTTCCCAGCTCATTAAGGGCGGTATTCCAATAATTTTTGGGTAAGGTGGCGAATAAGCACCTCTCTCGTTGGGGACACGAACCGTTACCTTAACATCGCGGGCCGTATTCCAGAACGTTGTCCGAACCGAAAACCAGTAAGGGAACAGATCTCGAACCGTTTTAATAAACGGTGCTCTGCGCGAGGCTAGAAACTGGTTCCAACGCGTTCTATCTGACGTATCGCAACCATCGATAACAATTTTGTTGCGAAAAAAATACCCAAGTGCGGCTCCAGAAGGGGGGTTGTGGGGGCGATAGCCCCTCCCGAGACCAATTTTATTGATTGGTGTATATTTATGTTTACTTAAATATTTCATTTCATATGTTAAACTTTTATCTCATCAAAAGTTGCATGGAGCTACTAAGGTTCTGTATTTGAAACCTGTAATTTGTAAATAATATTCCAAGGTCAATATCTGACCACTTTAAAAATTTTTTTTGTTGCAATTACGACCTTTCTTTGTGCGATAGCCCCTCCCGAAAAGTCATCCTGAAGCCGCCCTTTGGCAGCACCATCGTACAAAAATGTAACCGCCTTTCTAATTTTCTCAAGTTCAAGTTGCAATTATTTATTGTTATGTCCTAATTTGTGTGCACAGTATGTATGCATTCCAGGATAGTTTCGCTTTCATAAAAAGTTTCGTTTTGCAGACACTCACACGCGGGTCCGCCATCTGGACAAAATCAACGGGGAAAAAAGTGCGCTCTGCGCATGCGCGGAATTTGGGCAACGGATCGGCAACGGACAGGAACGCCAAATCCCGTTCCATGAAAATATAAGGGTCTGGCCGTGTCCTATAGTGCACTAGGAATACTGTTAGGGTACAGGTTTAGCATGTTCAACACCTAAACCCTTGCTAGCGATTGTACCCTTGCAATCAGCGCCCTTCTGCCAAAGAAGCAATTATTAGAGACCTGAAAAATTCGCGGGTTCATTTCGTGTTATGCTAAAATTCAAATAATTATACAGACCTGCCAACTCTCACAATTTTGGTGTGAGGCTCACGATTTTAAGGTCCATCTCACGCCCTCACGCCAAAATAGTGTTTCCTCACGATTTTTCGGGGCCCCAAGATTTTGTTTGTAAAAGTTACAAAACAAGTTTTACGAAAGCTTACAGTAACGAGTTTCCATCAATACTCGAGTCACGTAAAGGAAGCAATTTTGTGTTTTGTAGCGTGTGCTGTGCTGATTTTTCCATCTCGCATAGTGTAAGAGGAGACATTGTGAAACATGTCGCTACAAAAAAACACAACTAACACGTGAAGTGTATTGCTTCCAATAAAAAAATTAATTTTGCTGTGAACAGTGATAATAGTGTTACACGAGCAGAATGTTATTTTACATCTTTTGTAGTTGCGGCCCTGCATGATCACTACACGACAGCGCTAAATTATGTTCAACTAAATTAAATCTGCAACCTATAATTTGTTGAAATAAATTTTGAAGCAGAGACCATGTAACACATGTACAGGTATGTCACTTAAATTTAAAGATTCTCATTTGTTGTTTTTTATATCTAACCTGTATTTATGGGCCTGAAAATTTTTATCGAGGACCTCATGATTTTTTAAATTTGAATGTTGGCAGGTCTGATTATACCTTAGTGCTGCTTCTGCCATTGGTCCACTGTTAATCTGGAGGACTGAGGGCCAATTAGAGACCCTCACTCATAGAAGTGTCGAATCACAGGCCACCCAGTCGAGACGACTCACAAGTCAGCAGCCAATGAACAGTTGGCATTTGCCCGAGTGTGTAGAGGATATTGGAATCTATCCTGGAGGTCATTGAACCCGCGAATTTTTCCTGTCTAGCAATTATCCTGTTCGGCCGGGCCAATCAGGACGCGTTTGCTTCCGCACTGGATGGCTGTGATTGGTGCGCTGACAATAGACACGTGCCTGACATGCAACAACGAAACACAGTTAATGCGACAATTTTCTAAAATAACAGCTGGTCTTGATATCTTTTCGCGAAAAAAAAATATATATGACCCTATAAATAACTGGAAGGTTGAGTGATTTTTTGAAGAAAGCGACCATCTAAAGCTTTTTTAAATTCCGTCCATTAAAAAAAACTTAACAAGATTGTTCAAGAAACATTAAGTGTACCTATAATAATGAACCGCAATTTTCGCGGATTCGGTCTAGATTTAAAATGTGTGTATATTTGAATTTAACCTAGTCGTTGGATCGCATGTTTTTTTTTTTTATGTGTAACAATTTAGCACTATGTATACGGCATTTGGTGGGAGTAATTTCGTGAATAGAACGGAAGTTGAATTGAACGGAAATTTGTTACTACGGTGCTGCCATCTGGCGGTTGGCGCGAATCAAAGTTCACAAAGCCAAAGGGAAACTTTATGGTTTTAACTTTTTAACCAGTTAAACTATATTTAAATAAAAACCTTAGTCCAAAATTAGATCTAAAGCCGGGGATAATAATTTTTTTTTAAAGTCTTTCCGTCTTATCGAACCCGTTTTGTTATATAGTTTAACCTTTCGCTCTGGCAAATCGAATGATTCTATAGTCGACGTAGCTGCTCCGGCAGTGAATTCTAGCGGCGGGTGCAGAAACTACGTGTGATTCGCTTCAAGAAATGCATTTGAAAACACAGTTTGCGTATATTTTATCACAGACACGGCAATTATTTTTTTATAGAATTTCACGCGTTAAATTTCGTGTCCCAAGTTTTAGTACGATATTATAA
The DNA here is from genome assembly GCF_032445375.1 of Bacillus rossius redtenbacheri. Taxonomy (NCBI): domain Eukaryota; kingdom Metazoa; phylum Arthropoda; class Insecta; order Phasmatodea; family Bacillidae; genus Bacillus; species Bacillus rossius. Next base: position 16,141,768 of record NC_086345.1, read on the forward strand.
GTGTTGTTTGCCACACGAGAGCCAATGAATTCGCTCGGTTGCCGAGTAAGACTTTTTTTTTGTTACACTGTGATAACGACCGGCTGAAAGAACTTTAAAAATTAAAAATGACCTCAAAATGGCGGTCCTTTTCCCTCCACCGCGCGCGATGCGTCAAAGTCCTCACTTAGCGTAACGAATTTTTTGATCCTTTAGCTATCCAGTGGTGTAATTAAATTTTGGATGGAGATGATAGATATGTAGCTGCAACACCAAACTGTACCCGCCGAGTTTGTTATCATTCGCTTTATTAGTTGCCTCCCACCTGGAAACAGTTTAAAAAACGTATTCACCACAAAAAAAAATTGGTTGTCTGTCTGTAAAGTTGGTTTACGGACGATAGTTTAACGTGACAACGTCATAACAAAACATTGATGAAATGATTGCATACTTTTATGAATAAAATTTAATCATTTTTATTGAATTATCACTATTTTGTAAGGATACAAAGAAGGAGTGAAATTAAATCTACAATTTAATTGATAAATTTACTTTTTATTTGCACTCTTTAATTCAAATATGTTTATTACTTTAACGAAGAGATTATTTTAACTGTAACTTTTATACATGTTTGCTATTTAACTTCTTCCAATCTGTGTTATTCTGTTAAGGATAGGACGATGATAGGAAAAGTAGGAAACCAACGGGACTGTTTCAAGTTTAATGTGCCTCGAAAAAGTCAAATCGATGGTTGTTCCAATCGAGTGGAAGAGAGATAGATGCGGCGCAAGCTTACAATGAGCGTAACGGGACACATCGTAACGGGACAATGTGCGTAACGGGACACTTTTTTTTCGTGCGTGAAGCTGGCGTTCTACTATTTATTAGACGTTGTCACGTCAAAAAAAAAAAAATTTGAAAGGTGCAGGCACGCTCATTGTTCGGGTGTCCTGACTCGGTGTGTGTGAATATGATGTTTTCCCCGTTACTCTCGGCCCGGCCTTGGGTGTTCGAGTCGGCGCCCGAAGGCGTCCACATTCCGGGGGCCGCCGCCTGTTTTTCTAGGCCGCCCGGTTGCCCGCGGGAGAAGAGGAAATAACGGTTACTGCCCGTTAACGACTGACAGAACTCGAGACCCAACCGTAAGAATCCGTCTCGTCCTTAAAAGGTGTGACTTGTGTATACGCTGGAAGGAAATATTACAGTTTGGCTTCTGGGTTGTAGCAGCGTCCAAGGCTAATATGTCACCGACGTTTCGGTCGATATTGCAGTCGCCATCATCAGGGTGGTGTTACCTAGTAGTAGTAGGTATGACTTAAGATATGACTATGTATGCACTGTAAGAAATTACAGTGAAGTATCTTGGGTTCTGGGTTGTAGCCGCGTTCAAGGCGAATATATCACCGACGTTTCGGTTGACATTGCAGTCGCCATCATCAGAGTAGTTACCTAGTAGTAGTAGGTATGACTTTGTGTATGACTATGTATACACTCTAAGAAATTACAGTAAATTATTTTTGGTTCTGGGTTGTAGCCGCGTACAAGGCGAATATATCACCGACGTTTCGGTCGACATTGCAGTCGCCATCATCAGGGTAGAGTTACCTAGTAGTAGTAGGTATGACTTTGTGTATGACTATGTATACACTGTAAGAAATTACAGTAAATTAGCTTGGCTTCTGTGTTGTAGCCGCTCTCAAGGCGAATGAATATATCACCGACGTTTCGGTCGAAAAAAAATTAACAATATACTGTCCATGTGATGCCATATTTTTATCGTGATTACAAGATCCACAACGTTTCACTTGCGTATTCTGTCTCATGTAGCATGCTTCAAATCTTACAGTTAGTTATCAAAAATATTGATATTTTACATGATTAAAATACATTTTTTATCCGACGATGGCTTTTTCTTCTCATGGTGACTGACACTTTTACAAGGCTGGATAGTTTGTACAATTTTTCTTTTATTCTGTCGTTTTTCAAAATATTTTTGCATTGAAATCTAGAACTGGTAAAAAAAAAGAATAAAAAATTCCGTTGGAAGCAGTGTAGTAGGTGGAATTTGAGCAGATGGTTGAAGACTTTTTTTTTATAATTGGGCATACTTTGTTTATTGAAGAAACATTTCGCTCTGAAACTTCTGTGAGTGAACATTTCAGCATGGCTACACGAAGAAATTAGTAATAAGAAAGACGTACATTTTTTCCAGGGTTTACAAATTAAAATTTTTTAAAAAATCTGCCTTTTAAATAGCACATCCTTTTAGTTTTCAAAACGGAAAGTTACTAAGAACTAATTAATTAACTGAATATTAACACCTATACGGGATTTTATAAGCTTTTTTCTGAAAGTTTTCCCAACAGTAATCTTTATTTATTTTTTATGTGTGGCAATTCTTTGAATTATCTTTTTTTTTTCCCGAAGCGAAACTATTTCAATTACCAAAAAGAAAATAAACGGATGTTTTCCTCTTGGCGATAAATCTCTACTTTTAAAAGGAATATAAAGGAAACGAGGAATTGAGATATCTGTGTGAATCTCCGTTAGACGTTCATTATCCCGTCTTTAACTCTCTGCATATCTCTTTCAAATCCAATTTATTGAAAGGAATCTCGTGAATATTTATACAAAAGAACAAAAAAATGTCTGCTTTCTTGCACTGCGAGTAGAATACATACCTTTTTGTACCGCTTCAACCAATCAGCCCTTAGTTCACCTGGGAGAAGGCGTGCGGAATGAATTACGGCCAAATTAAGTTCAGACGTATCGCAAGTAAGCAGCTGATGAATAGTTGGCGTTTACCTGAATTATTTATAGCTAGAGACCTGAAAAATTCGCGGGTTTATTTCGTGGTATGCTAAAATTCAAATAATTATACCTTAGTGCTGTTTCTGCCATTGGTCCACTGTTAATCTGGAGGACTGGGGGCCAATTAGAGACCCTCACTTGTAGAAGTGTCGAATCACAGGCCACCCAGTCGAGACGACTCACAAGTCAGCAGCCAAGGAACAGTTGGCATTTGCTCGAGTGTGTAGAGGATATTGGAGTCTATCCTGGAGGTCATTGAACCCGCGATTTTTTTTCGGTCTCTATTTATAGCACCGTTCTCTGTCTTAGAGTTTATCAGACCCGCGAAATCATACCCGTTGGTAGCGACTGGAGAAAAGAAACTCGCGGGGTCAATGACCCCCAGGATAGTCACTCTACGATCCCCCTACACACTCGGGCAAATGCCACCTGATCATTGGCTACTGACTCGCGAGACCTGTCAAATGGGACGCTACCGATTCGATACTTGGTTAAAGGTTTTGTTATTGTTCAGATTCCCTCAGATTAATTGCGAAACTAAACACAGATTCAATATTACAGGTAAGTTACGTGTGTTTGAATTCTAGCAAAACGCAAAATGATTCAGCGAATTTTGGTCTCTTCTAATTGGCCAAGACTCCTTCAGATTTTAACGGTGAACCAATGGCAGAAGAAGCACCATAGGTAAAATTATTTTTTAATGTTATCACATCATGAAATGAATCCGAAATTTTTATTTGCCTGGTATCTACCCGTTGACCACTTCCACTTTTCAGAGGACGTTATGATTCGGAACCTGTAAAATTCGCGATTTCAAATCCCTAAAGGATAGACTCCATGATCCTCTACGCACTCGTGCAAATTACATCTGCTGATTGGTTACCGACTCGTAACACCTGTTGACTGGAATGATCGTGATTCGCTAATTCTTCTGTTAAAGATTTTTCATTGGCCCAGAGTCCTTCAGATAAACTGTGGCCCAATCACTGAAGCAAAATAATTTCAAAAGTATTTGGACTCTATCCTATCGCGAAAGGAATCCGCGAATTTTACAGGTCTCTAGTGATGCTGCTCCGAGCAGAAACCCGAGTGTTCGATTGGACAGACATAAATGTCGGAATGGTCGTGACAAGAGTGGGGAAACCAAAAGCCGTAAGGCGGCGTCCGACGACCGGCGTCGATGAAGACGGTATTCAGCCTGTGCGTGACCTTGAGGTAAGGTCCGCTGAAGGAGACGTTAGTTAGCTGAAGTCGAACAGTACCTACCTGCGCAATTGGCCACTGGGTCAACCGTCTTATTGATCCCACGAAGGGATTAAAAAATCTTCCTATCCGACGGAGAAAATATACTTCTGTAGAAAGAAACTCTGTAGGAAAATAAGTAGTGACCGAAAAAATTCGCGGGTTCAACGACCTCCAGGATAGACTCCAATATCCTCTACACACTCGGGCAAATGCCAACTGCTCATTGACTGTTGACTTGTGAGTCGTCACGACTGGGCGGCCTGTGATTCGATACTTCTATGAGTGAGGGGTCTCTAATTGGCCCTCATTACTCCAGATCAACAGTGAACCAACGGCAGAAGCAGCACTCAGGTATAATTATTTGAAGTGTAGCATTTCACGAAATGAATCCGCGAATGTTTCAGGTATCTGAAATAAGGCATTTCATTTGTATTTTCAGAAAAAAAAAATGCTGTTTATAATCGAACAACCCTCGTATACACAAGAACAGCGATGCCAGAAAAGGTCCAGAAGGATACGTTGAACATCGGACAGGGACACGGGAATTTTTCGCGCATTTTTTCGCGCATTAATTTGGTCGCAAGCTAGGATGCAAACCTTCATACCCTCGCTCCGTGTACCATGATTGGAACAGCAGTTAATTTGGTTCACGCCCCTCCATTAGGAGGGAAAAAGTAAGCGAATCAGTCGAGGAATCAGCCAATGGAAAAAAAAAAAAAAAAAAAAAACGTTTGAAGGGGCTTCTGAATTTTAGTCTGACGCCAAACGAATTCGCGAAAATGTCCGGGTCTTCTAGTCACTTGGTAGTACTTCATTGTTTGAGAACTTTTCGAACTAGAAGTGAGTTGCTTGATACAGAATATAGGTATATATGTGCGCCTGGCTTCAAATGTTAATTTTTTTTTTAATAGTTGTTCTTGTCTCTCGCATACCCCCTTGTGATATGTCTCTCCTTTCTCCTCCTCCATCTTCCATCACACACTCCGCTTGAACAGAGCAGAGCACACTCGGAATTGTGTCGGCTAATTGGGCCCCTAGAGCTCCGCATCATAATCCCTTATCTCCCCCCCCCCCACCACACACCCCTACCCCCACCTTAATCGTATATCTCCTAATCCTTGCGTTGTAACCCGTTGTCTGCGCTTAACTGCCGGGAACTAACTTCATGTACCTTCGTTGTTCGCGACAAAAAAAAACTGGCGGAATAGTAGCTTACATCGTTACAGATCATGGTAATTTCCTAGTGAAAGTGCTCCACCGAGAAAATAAAAGCACAATTAATAATAATTATTTTTTTCGTTTCTCTCATTCAATTTATTAATTGTGTTGAAAGGTATCGCGATGTTTCAGGTATCTTACCGGCTGCTGACCGTTTTAGGAGACAGTTAATTAAAGCTACGTATTTTTGTCAGGGGTGTGTTTGTGTCGGTGAGGCACGGATGATAAGCGCGACGCTCGCAGGTGCTCGTAACGCAGTATCGCCTCTAAGCGCAAGACTGTGGACTGACGCTCAATCTTCGCGTCCGTGTAACACAGTTAAAGGGCGACTATGATATTGGAGCGGTAACCATAAACATTAAGGTAGCGGTGTGATGCCGATCCCTTGTTCGCTTTCAAGAATCTTTACTTGGAAGGGGGGGGGGGGGAGGGTTTCATGCCTAAAAACTTATTCTAAAAACACGTCTTTTAGCCACTTTCAACTCTTCTAGAAATAAATTTAAACTCATCCGCCCTCAAGCGTAGGTATTCTTAAATTTATTTTTAAAAACAGACACCACTCGGATATTTTGAGCATTTTTTTAAATCGCTTGGCTTTTTCGGATGCTCTGCCCATCGAATGAATGCCCAAGTTTAAACACCAACTTTGTATTTTTTTTCTCTCTTAGTGATGAATGCCTACTCTAGGAAATTGCCTATCTGAACACGCATCTTACAGAACACTGTACCTAAAATAAAAAATTAAAATGAAAGAATTCTTCTAAGTTGCTGACGACTGTATCTTCTTATAAACTACGCCGAATGGACTGCGTATTGGCGAATCGATTCTTGTAAACAGGGTAAACACACGCATGAATTGAAGGAGAATGTTTTGTGCTGTAAACATAGCAAATTTTTTTTTGCAAGCTTTATTTACCAACACTCCCAAGACGACGCTCGTGAGTTGATTTTTTAAAATTACGACAACTCCGCTTCATTAGATTTACGAAGATTCCTTGATAATCAACGATCACTAATTTAAAAAAAATAAGGTGAGCAAATTTTAACGCTATAGGAAACATTGGAATTTTTTTAACTTTAAAGCTGAATAATTGATGCCAATCAAGGAAGTGCTTTTAACCAAAAAAATTTTATTACAAAAAGGTCCACCGATTCTTTTTGCATTTGTACACGCCGGACTGTATTTTATTTCGTCTTTGGCTGAATAATTCTTAGCTGTTCTCGTAATCGTAAATAATTCCGGTCACTTCTCTGATAACGTGGTCATTTAGAGAAGTAGACTATAAATGTGCCAGGTAGTAAGTATGATTTTAATCGGTTATTTAAAATAGATTGCAGGGAGAGAAATCTTATAAAGCATTCAAACTGCGAGAACTCGTATTTTTCCCTCTTCATTTTATATCGGTGCGATTCCTGACCTAATATGCATATGGGATTTATTTTATAAAAAGCTATTATTTATAATTGGTGGAGGTCATCCACAAAATTTGTGTTTGTGAAGACACGAGTTCTGTGATAAAAATATTTACCCAGTTGTGAAACAAGTTCTGCTCGGAACAGCTGTTTGTTTGGGGCAAGGCGTGTATCGATTTTTCCCCTCCAAGAATCGATGTTTCGATTGCAGAATCAGTGGAGTATGCGTAAATTATGAATAATTAAATCCATCATTTAATAAAGCTAGACATTCACTTAAGTACCCGGACTAATGTGGAAAGGAATTAGCCTTCATGACCCATGGTCTGTACAATGCTATTAAAACTTACCCCGTATTTGTTTAGGTTTCACCCTCACGAAGACTTAATAAAAGCGAAATCAAGATGGTTGAGGCAAGGAATCGAACTCGGTTCATTCCGAATGCAAAAACGCTGTTATATAACTGATTCAACTTGCTTGTTAAGTGTGCTGATTTTTTTTTGTAAATGTTATATAAATACTCATATAAAATGTATCACTACAAAATAGTGTTCGCAGTAATACTGGGTTCGAATTATTACCTGGGCATTTATGATTTATACTGTCCAGTGCCTCCGATATTTTAAGTTTTTTTTTATAAATCGTCACATTAATTAGCATAACAAAACAAAATCAAATCAAATTATTGAACATTCGAATGTATTTTCAGTGGTTTGAAAAAAATATGATTGAATGAAGCAACAGTTAAATTTAAAATCATGCGATAATTTTTCGTAAGAAATACTCAGTATTATTCATGTGTGTAAGAAATAACCGCAGATATGTGTTGTACAAAGTTACAATATCTTTATTTTCGTATTACAAACTATTTCTTGGCAACCGGTTTCCAAAAGAATCTTTTGTAATAAGTAAAGAATTTTTTTTTTAAATTTCTGTAGAGGCACGCGATTGAAGAAAATTTTTTAAACTCTTAGATATTTTTCCTTCCCGCAAACGACTAGGCGAGGTATTGCTTCATCCTCCCCTTCATAAAAAGTCTCCTCCGACTTGAGTGCTGTTACATTTTATTACCGGTCCGGCAACGAGATTAACTTTACGACTGCCGACAGACACATTCTCCGCTCACGCTATTTCACTCTAATTCCGGGCCAGAGGACTTCATACAGCTCCACTAAATAATGCATTTTCTTCTCCTTCATTATCCCTGTCCTTACCCATCGTCCAGGAAAAAAGCTTTGAACTGGCGTAACGGAAATATTAAAAAAACTTTTTTTTCGTAAAAAAAACGCGTTCTGAACATTTCCTTTAACATTATGAAGTTTGGTCTGTTGACTTAACTATTTCACTCACACTTTATCAGTTCCAAACATAAAATTCTAGTACTTGTATTTATTTTTTTAATTTTAAATGTTAAAATTTATTTAAATTGTCTATTACAGTAGACAAACATTTTACACACCATGTAAATTTTGTTAGTTTTTTTTTGTTATTGCTTTAATTTTTTGGCTATTTCTGAAATTCCAACGTAATGGTCCCTTGGAATATTTTGATCTGCCGCAAATATTGTCAAAATATATTCATTCATTCAGTATGATATAAATAATGGTTGCAATTATAATCACTTGCGCGACTTTTTACAACCGCTTTATTACAATAATTAAATGTCTGTTGAAAATATTTGTTGCATTACAACAAAAGCAAGGGAGGTGTTGAGTTATAAATTTTAGAATAAGGCCTTGAGAAATTTTAATGACGAAAAAGGTTGACATAATGTGCAAGACAGGATTTTAAAGACACATGGATTTTTGCTAGGTAATTATTTGACTGTAAGCACTTCAACCGAAGTAATTTGCCAAGTTTTAAATTGTATGCAGGGTTCTCAATGACTGTCTGTATTTGAATTGCATTTTTTTATAAAAAAAACCTAGTGACTGGGATTCCAAACTAATACAGTTTTTTTCTTTCTTAAGTACAAAAAAAAGTAGTTCCATTTTAAATTTTATTTTGAACATACTTTGTCATAAGAATCTTCAGTAACGGACAAAACCAAAAACTTTAAAATTACAAAAGATATAAATGCGTAACAACATAGAAAACAGCTAAATTCAGCTGATTTAAAAAATAAAAATAAAAATTAATAAGCAACAAAAAAAAATTCGTGGAAGGAGTTAGTGAAAAAATCATTACAGCACAGAAGGACACAGAAGGCTAAATTGACGAGACAGCAGCAGCGAGGACAGTAATTGAGACAAAAAGAAAAAAACTACTTTGGACTAACACAGCGACAAAAACAGTAACACAACGATGATTCTAAACAGATGTTAAACAACACAACGACAGTACATAGACGCACATGTGAACTCAAGCGATGTGACAGAACAGATATTCTGGACAACAAAACAATGACAGCACAGACGAACACAATGAATGGGTCTTCCTAAGACAACTGTTGCGACGTTTCGGGAACTGTTATCTGTTTCCGTTCTCAGGCACAGACAGAATTTAGCTGTTTTCTGCGCGTTTGCATGTTCATCTTTTTTTTTGTCCCTCGCTGCAATGGTTCGTCTAATCAAAAATTGTTTCGGGCAAAAGTATTAGATAAAAATTATAAGATTAATTCGAACGAACTAAATGTTGTCCCTACGAAGAAAGTCATGATTTTTTTTCCCGCCAAACCTTTTTATTTTCAAACCCCTTGCAGTTATGGTTGGTCGTATCAATAACGTTTGTAGACAATTGTGTATGTCCAAAATAACATCTTGAATCAATCTGCCACTTTACGAGTACCATTCAAAGAACGTAAAAAAGTAGTTGCGTGTGAATATAATTTCCTTCCAATAAGTACACGTAAGATAAATTTTCCTCCGTTATTTGACATTGTAAAATTAAAAGGGATCACTTTTTCAAACTCAACGCCAAAAATAAAACTCCTACTGGAACTTCTGTCTTTGATTATCGGTAACCCTAATGAATTTTTTTCTTTTAGTAGTCATTAACATTGTGTTAATTGTTGAATTAATACAGTACTTTTTTCTTACTTTAAATTATTTTCTCGTTAAAAAATAGCACTTAAAATAGTTATATTTTTTTTGCTTTTGTTTAGTTTTTATAGTGTCTTTATATTTTTGTAATTACTATTTTAATAAAATGGTTATTAAAGTTGAAATACTGCAGTTAGCATGAATAGACTAAAAGAATTCACACACAAGTTAGCTTTTGTTGGTGTTATAATTCTTGAAAAAACATAGTAGTATGATCGAAAAAAAAAAGTGACGGAAACTTACATAAAAAGCGACCATTTTGATTAGTATTCTGTGCCCTTTGTCAGCCTTCATGCGTGGTTGTGTTTTAATATAATTCGTAATCGTTTGAGTGTGGGGTTTTATGTCGCAAGATTATACGCGCCTTTAAAGGCGAGACGGTTTTTTTTTTTTTTTACTTAAACGCAGAGACCGATGAAACCCACATCATTATCATCGGCCTGACGCTTGAAATTTTTATAGCGCGCTAGGAAATTGAGGGGGGGGGGGGGGGGGTAATAGGGTTTGGCGTCTAAATTCTCTCTGCCGCCATAGTTTCCATGACACCGTAGAGTTACATTTTACGCGTTTCGGTTATGAAACTCCCAAGAATTCGAAGAAAAAATGTCCCTTTCTTCACAGCCTGCGGACTGTACCAATTTTTTCTTGAAATATTTTCTAAATTACTATAAACTTCCGGAACATTTCCAGAACTTATAGAGTAAATAACATATTTATGTTCTCCAATATTACAAAATTATAGATTAAATATTTGCTCATTTTCCTTGCAGAACAAAATATTGCTAATATTTTTAACTCAATGTATCCAGCATTCAATAGTTTACAACGCAGCACTGAATAGCTGAGAATGGATTTCATTCTGTATGCCAAATAAGGTAATTATTTAATTTTATTGACCTTTAAACACTATTTTCAATTCCTTGCACTAATAACGTGGTTGTATAAATTTTTTCTTTGTACCAAAGTTTAATATAATATTAAGATGGTTTAAAATAAATCCAAACAATTTTGATACCAAGAAGGTTTTGATTTTTGATTTTAAATTTTAAACCATTTTTTTTCATTTCATCAGAAATTGTTTTAGCCAAAGCTGATTTTCTTAATATGTCACAGAGAAACCGCAGTATTGAACAAGAACAATTAATACTCATACAAACAGAAAACCAAAACCAGCCGATATTAAATGTGTAGACAACACAGAGAATTCCACGGGAGGAATTAATCGGAAAAAAATTATCACAGCACAGACGAACACAGAATGTTGACTGATATCGACGAGACAGTAGTTACAAGGACAGGAAAACAGAAACCGTTCCCTGAATAACTTTCCAGTATTAACTACGCTCATGAAAATCATGGTACAACAAAATATAGTCAAATTGTTGAATATCCGAATATCTTTTCCATGGTTAAAAAAAAAAAAAAAAATTGACGCTTAAATGAACGCTCAATTAAAATATAAAATGATGTGCCAATTTTCGTATCTCGATAAACGTATTTCATATGTGCAAAAAAATACCTATGTGTTGTACAGTCACAATATATTTCCTTGTGGCATTACAAACTTTCTTGACAACTAGTTCCCAAAGGAAGTTTTTACTGTAAAATGTTTTCTGTGTGTCATCCAATCCCGACGATTCGTCAAAAATCCGTCCGCCGACATCCGCTACCACGTAACCTGGTCGTTACCACAACGCCGAAATACCACAACGCCGAACGTAAAATAACGCCGAATACCATAACGCCGAATGCCAAATTGACCGCAACGCCGACAGCTAGAAAACTGCTGTGTACCACAACGCCGAAATACAGTAACGCCGAAAAATGTTGCTGAAGGGATGGAGGGGGGGGGGGGGGGGGCACAGGAGCAAAATGAAAAACAAATGAATGAATTTGTGTGCTAACCTTACCTAACCTAACCTTATGTGGCAGTCCTGCAATGACATTTTTTCGGTGTTAATGTATTCCGGCGTTGTGGTACACAGCAGTTTTCTAGCTGTCGGCGTTGTGGTCAATTTGGCATTCGGCGTTATTGTACGTTCGGCGTTATGGTATTCGGCGTTATTGAACGTTCGGCGTTATGGTATTCGGCGTTATCGTACGTTCGGCGTTATGGTATTTGGCGTTATTGAACGTTCGGCGTTATGGTATTCGGCGTTATTGTACGTTCGGCGTTGTGGTTTTCGGCGTTATTGTACGTTCGGCGTTGTGGTGCGTCCCCCACGTGACCTCATGACGTCACCTAGTGTCTGGCCGCGAAAGAGGTCATCGTGTTCTCGACAGAAGCCAGTCTCCACCCTCCCCTATTCCTCTTCCTCCTCCTCCTCATTCCCCTCTTTCACTTCATCCTTACCGGCGGGACGGATGACCGCTCTTCGGGAGACGAGGTAAGATGATTTTATGGGACAAGGTGAAAAAAAGAAACGGAAATAAGGTTTTCACGGGAAAGGGGGGGGGGGGGCAGTTTCCGAGAACCCGTTCTTCTGCCCGCGAGGGTCGAGGAAAGGCAGCAGCGTTCTTTTGTTTTGTGTACTTTCTTTTTTTCTTCTTTTTTTTCATTTACGCAACAGCTTCTCTCGGCAAGGTGCCGCAGAATAAACAATCCGAACAGAAACGAAAAAAGAAAAAAAAAATTCCTTTTGATCAGACCACTTCGTCTTCCGCGCCAAACGTTCCGTTGTTTTGAAATCATTCCAAGTTCAAGGAAATTTGGAAAAAAAAAAAAAATCGCGAGGGAATACTTGGAAAAGTCAGTAAATTTGCAATATATTTCTGGAATATTATCTTGTTACAGAAAAAAAAAATTAATCGGGAAATACCGCTTCCGCTCATATTGAGGGCATCTCAAAAATTCTCAAATGTTTAATGTCAAGAAGTTCTTGAAATCTTGGGCTTCTTACAGTAAAAAAAAATTGAGGGGGGGGGGGGGCCTTACTTCTGCGTGTTTGCATGCAAGTTCAATAGTTTTAGGTGTATCCATAGAAATTAAAAAAAAAAACACGTGCAACTATTTAAAAAGGCATTAATTTCAGCTAAGGTCACAATTTAACAACATATTCAAACTCCTTTTTCCCACCATAAAGCTACACGGAGTGGACTGCGGTATTATTTATGTCTGGAAGGTCAGGGAAACTTCTCAGTGCAAACCTAGGAAACCTGGAAAAGTCAGGGAATTTTGGAATTCCAAGCTTGCAGCAACCTATAGTTGCATAGGTTTCCAGAGCATCCATATTACTAGGGACAGGGAAAATTCGCGGGTTCAATGACCTCTAGGATGAACTCCATAGTTCTACGTACACTTGGTCAAATGTCAACCACTCATTGGCTGCTGTCTTGTGAGACGTCCCATCGTAGCAGCAATGTTCTAAGCCTTCGTGTATATTGTGAAACAAATCAAACGCACGAGAAAATCTGTGAGTGACCTTGTGTTTTTTTGTTTTGTTTTCAGGTGAGTTTTCATTCTTTCCTTACCCCTGGCAAGAGTCTTAAGGGTGAGTAGTTACTTTAAGGGTGTGCATTTTTAATTAATTACGTTCCTAAGAACGTTATGCTATTTAAATAGAGTAAACTACGCGAGCAAAATACATTTGTATAATTTTTTTCAATTGTATCGCTTGAATTTATGTATAGTTTATTAGATAACAAGAAATTAAAAGTCGTGTGATATAATTTTTTATATATATTTTCTTTACAGTTACTAAAAATCAAACCAAGGCAGTAGAAATGGGGAACTATTTTTTTTAATCCAACCCCTTTCCCACCCTCCGTCTTTTCCTCTCAATATGACAAAAAATATTGTATCCATTTAGAGTTATTTTTTCTCCTTGTCAATTAAGAGTCTAAGGAGCTACCTTAGAATTTCGTTGCTTGAATCTGGCAATAGAGCGACCTAGGTTGCTGGCAACGGACGCGCGAGTAAAAAAAAATTTCCCGGCGACGCCATTTGCACGTCACTTTGTTATTTGAAGCCGGCAGTCAAGAGTGACGGTTACTTGAAACACCTTTTTTTAATACTTCACAGTTGGTAAACCTGGTGTTGCCCATTACGAGCACTGCGTGATGCTCTTTCTTGTCCAGCTGATGATGTTCGGCGCCATATTTGCGAGAGCACGTGATGAAAACTTTGGGTGAATAGTGGTGTTTGCATCGGGGAAAACAAGTTTTTATAAAGATACTGTACTTCATCATGCCCGTGGCTGCTTTCGTCGACGGAAATTACGGTTCATGTTTATTAACCATCCACATGTCTGATCAAGCACCATTTTCCGCAGTGTGCACAAATAAAAAAATATGTATGTGTGTTTTTAATCATGTAATTTAGTGAGTGGTATTGAATACTGGTCCATATCATTAAAAAAAATTATTAATTGTGAATATCAATAATGGAAACTTTTTCATGTTTATTTAAATAAGCGTTGTTATGATCCCGTATGTATAATTTATTCGAATTGTAAATTATTACATTATTATTTAGTAAATATTTAAAATTAATAAATTAGGATAACATTCAACATATTTATTGATTTTACAATTAATTAAAATTCATCTGAATAATTTAACTAAATTAAATGATTATTTTATACACATGTTTATGTTTTTTATTCTGAATACTAAGTATTTATATTCCTTTTTTTAAATTTGTTTGAGTTTATACTTTACCAACCGTATTTATAATATCACTCCAGTCCTCTTATTACTTAATTTCTATTAATTATTTCCATTCAAAATTAAAGTTCGTTTTTTTTTATCACGCCAAGTAAGAATAACATGTAAACGCGCGTACGTAAGTACACGCATCAATTTTTTTTTCTGTTCAGTGAGTACGTCAGTCCCTATAGCAGTAATAATAAGGCACATCGACTCAAATTACAAATGAAATTGTTTGTCGTTTTTAAACACGGTTAGCATCGCCGACGGCTGCCAATCACAAGAAATAAGCAAAAAAAAAAATTGTTTGTCTGTAAAGTCGGTTTACGGACGATAGTTTAACGTGACGTCATAACAAAACATTGATGAAGTGATTGCACACTTTTATGAATAAAGTTGAATAATTTTTTATTGAATTATCACTATTTTGTATGGATACAAAGAAGGAGTGAAATGAAATCTACAATTTAATTGATAAATTTATATTTATTTGCACTCATTAATTCAGATATGTTTATTACTTTAACGAAGAGATTATTTTAACTATAACTTTTATACATGTTTGCTATTTAACTTGTTCCAATCTGTGTTGTTCTGTAAAGGATAGGACGATGATAGGAAAAGTAGGAAACGATTGGGAATGTTTAAAGTTTAATGTGCCTCGAAAAAGTCAAATCGATGGTTGTTCCAATCGAGTGGGTTAGAGATAGATGCGGCGCAAGCGTACAATGAGCGTAACGGGACACAGCGTAACGGGACAATGTGCGTAATGGGACACTTTATCGCGCGTGGAGCCGGCGTTCATCGATTTATTAGACGTTGTCACGTAAAATTTTTTTTTGCTCCTAAATATGAGGTGTTATTTCCAAGCGCTTCGTCTAGACCATTTTGGAGGTGGGTACTCGTCTTTTTCGAACACCGTGTAGAAGGTTTTTTTTTTTTTTTCAGTCAGCGGCCGCTACCAAGGCCACCAGTCTGGCGCTGCGGGTTCTTCCCCTCTCCCCTGGCCCTAGTATCACCCACCCGGCTCCTATCACCTTGTTAACACCTCGCACCTGTGCCTTTATCAGCGATTTTCACCCCCGGGCGCGTGGTAATTACCATGCCAACACCGTTTATCTGTGACTGCCAGCTTTAAAATAAAAAAAACCTACAAAGTGACGGGTAAATAGCGTCGGCGGGAAATACTCACTCACGCGTCTGCAATATCAGTTGCTGCTTATTCGTTAGAGACCGGAAAAAATTCGCGGGTTCATTTCCTGATATGCTAAAAATTCAAATAATTTTACCGTTGTGCTGCTTCTGCTATTGGTTCACTGTTTATATGTAGGACTCTTGGCCAATTAGAGACAATCAATCAAAGAAGTATCCAACCACAAGTCACCCACTTGAGACGCCTCAAAATTCAGCACCCAATGAACGGGCGCCGTTTGCCCAAGTAGGCAGAGGATCGTGGAGTCTATCCTGAAGGTCACTGAACTCGCGAATTATTCCACTCTCTACTTATTGCCAGATTCAAACATTGAAGTTCTAAGGAATTTCCTTACACTCTTTGATTGATAAGGAGAAAAAATAACTCTAAACTGAACAATTTTTTTTTTTTTTTTCGTATTCGAAGAGACTAGTTTGAAAAGGGGGAGGGTGTTGTGAAAGTTCAACGAAACCTTCCCCATTTCTACTGCCTTGTTTCGATTGCACCCATTTTCCAATTCGACCGAGATTTTCCATTTTTTTAATTTATGTTATCAGCCTGGAAGTAATTTGTGAAAAATTAAGGCTGTTATCGTAACCAAAAAAATATTTATAATTTTTATAAAATTCTTAATTAATAAGGAGCATGAAACCAAAAACTATATAGATATTTTTATCGAAAAAGTCATACCATGTTAACGACTGCAATAAGTAGTTAATCTTTGAAATCTACGCAAAATTTAACGCTAAACAAAAGTAAACTTTAACAATGATTTCAAATTAACTTAATTCTCTAGACCTGCAAAAGTCAACACGTTTCTGGAAGCAATTTACAAATACTATAGACGAAGTTTGATTCACGAGAAGGAATTGGTAAAAGAAAACATTATTACATTTTTTTATTCGTCACAAATCCCGATCAGTTGCTGTTAATGTCAAAATTCTGTTTTTTTTTTTAAAGAGAAAGTAACCATGGACGTGCGAATGAATGAGAATCTACCCAAATTTTGATTCTAATATATGTGTTATATACACTTTTTTTTACATAACTCGGTGTTGAGTTTTATACAGGCTATCTACTATAACGTTACACTATTTGGACAGTTATATATAGAAAACTTAAGTTTTTACTAGTTATATATAGAAAACTTAAGTTTTTACATGGTTATGAAGTTATTTTTTCTTTTTTTGACGCGACAACGTCTAATAAATCGATGAACGCTGGCTGCACGCTCAAAAAAGTGTCCCGTTACGCTGAGTCCCGTTACGCTCGTACGCTTGCGCCGCATCTCTCTTCCACTCGATTGGAACAACCATTGATTTGACTTTTTCGAGGCACATTAAACTTGAAACACTCCCATTCGTTTCCTACTTTTCCTATAATTGTCCTATCCTTAACAGAATAACACAGATTCGAAGAAGTTAAATATCAAACATGTATAAAAGTTATAGTTAAAATAATCTGTTCGTTAAAGTAATAAACATATTTGAATTAATGAGTGCAAATAAATGTAAATTTATCAATTAAATTGTAGATTTCATTTCACTCCTTCTTTGTATCCATACAAAATAGTGATAATTCAATAAAAATGATTAAATTTTATTCAAAAAAGTATGCAATAATTTCATCAATATTTTGTTATGACGTTGTTACGTTAAACTATCGTCCGTAAACCGACTTAACAGACAAACAATTTTTTACTTACTTAAACATATTAGACACAATAAGTATTTAACAACCACTGGCTTGAGAATGCGAGGGTTGTCAAAACTTCCTCGGTGGTTTACACGCGCCCACTCGTGCATCCCGGGCACACCGACTCCCTTGTGCGCGTGTGTGTTGGGCCAATACGCGGTTCGAAGGCTTCTCACTGCGTAGGCGCGCGCGGACAAAAGACACTCGCGAGACGACAGCGGCTCGTTACCACAACGCCGAATGCCAAATTGACCGCAACGCCGACAGCCAGAAAACTGCTGTGTGCCGCAACGCCGAAACACAGTAACGCCGAAAAATGTTTCTGCGCGGGTGGTGGGGGGGGGGGGGGGAGGGCACATAGCAAAATTAAAAACAACTGAATGAATTTGTGTGTGTTTCTTAAATGTATCTTAACGCCGAAATACCACAACCTAACCTAACCTAGTCTAACCTAACCTAACCTAACCTAACCTAACCTTTGTGGCAGTCCTGCAATGACATTTTTCGGCGTTGTGGTAATTCGGCGTTGTGTTACACAGCAGTTTTCTATCTTTCGGCGTTGTAGTCAATTTGGCATTCGGCGTTATTGTACGTTCGGCGTTGTGGTATTTCGGCGTTGTGATGCTTCCCCGACGACAGCATGACGTCATTTGCAAAGGAACGAATCAGGCGGCAGACCTACCCAGGCGCACACATACGGGGGAAAAAAAAACCTTCACGCGATTTGAAAACTGTTCAAGATATCCGTGTGGGGTCTGTTTAACGAAAGAGCATTTAAGAATATGTTGTGAGCGTGTAAAGAGTTTTTTTTTCTGGATTAAGTTTTGAAACGTTAGTTTTTAGGAGAGGATGAAAATGGCTTATGGTTTAAATTTTTTTTTGCGTATTTGAAATGACTCAGGGACTTAAAATAACACCTTTATCTTCATTTCTCCGCCGTGTAATGTTACGGTCACCGCTCATGTGCACGACGAGAAGACTGCGCGCCAGTCCAGAGGAGACACCGCGCTAGAAGCACCAGCGAGCGTCGCGCTTATCATCCCGCCTTACCGACACAGATACATGTCTTTCAAGAAACGGGTCACCAAAATATACCATCTTAGGGCAGCATGTCAGAATCAACCTCTTCATTGGCCGTAATTGACTCGTGCATGACTAGGGCCATGATGATTTTTGGCGGATTCATTTCTCTCCGTGATGGACTAACATACTTTGTCTTTGCATAATCAAGCCTCTATTATAGTCGTCATTGGCTTGTAACAAGGTCATGCATATCCTTTTGGTGGATTGCACGTGCTTGTTGAAGCACTTCTCCTTGTTCGTGACTGGCCCAGGGCGGTCGAGGGGCGTGTCTAGGGAACCGCAGACCAATCATCAACGAATGGCAGATGTGTGTATCATCAAGTCTACTTTGCTACCCATAAATTCTCGGAATAATCTTCTTTTTCTTTAACCATGCATAACCGTTAGCTAAGTAATAAAGAGACACCAGTTGTACAACCGAATCACGAGCAATCCACGTTCTTTAAAATGATTCATGCAACGTGGAATTTCGATTTAATGAATTTTTTGGACATACATAAGCCATTGCAGTTTTGCACTGTTTGACATGGAAAATTTCCTTTAAAAAAAATTGAAGATAAAAAATTTACAGAAAAAAATACTGAATCAGCTTCTGTCGGACAAACTGAACCAACGATGAAACTAAACAAGAATTATGGACAACAGAACAGCGACAGCGCGGACAAAAAAAATGTCCTACCTCTAAACATCAGACAGCACAAGAATTCCCTTTGAAGGAACATGAAAAATAATATAACAACACAGACGAACACAAGTGGACTAACAACGACGAGATAGATTAAAATGCAGGCAGACAACAAACCTGGACAACGCAGAAAACTTATAAACACAGCGATGAAGATAAACAAGTACTACGGACAACGACCATAGCACTGACGAACACAGAAGTGTTTCCAATGACAACAATTGCGACGTTTCGGGAACTGACATCTGTTCCCTTCATCGGAATTTTTCCATGACAAACATGTGCATAACTGCAATGGCGTATGTATGTCCGAAAAACTGCATTAAATCATTGAAAACCCAGTTAGAAAATACCGAAAGTACAAGCTCAAACTGGTGAACATATTAAATTGGCATTAATATATGTACACAAAAAATTTTTGTTTGTAAATGTAACATAAATATTCATGTAAAATATATACAGATATAACTATTTATACATATATAACTATATCACTTCAAAATGGTGTTCGCAGTAATACTGCTTTTGTGTTGATCCAGTATCTGCCAGTTATTAGTGAAACAGTTTCCTGAATAGCTTTCCAATATTAAATACGCACCTTAATCATAATAAAACAAAATAAGGTATAATTTTTAAATATTCGATTATCTTTTCCATGGTTACAAAAATTTTTTTTAATGAAACATCAATTAAAATATAAAATCATGCACCAATTATTGTAAGAAATACGTAGTATTATATGAAAACATGTTTTCATATAGGGGGAAAAAATAAACATAATCAGGTGTTGTACAAAGTTACATTTTCTTTAATTGTAGTATTACAACTGGTTTCCAAAATGAACTACAGAAAATATTTTTCTGTGTGGAGAGAAGCTGATATTCGTACCATTATACACTTTAACTGCATTCTCTGGATTTAAGTTGCCTCTCCCTCCTCCTCGAATGAAAATAAACCAATAATATCAGAAAATTCAAACGACCCAATCAATGCAGTCCGGCTGAAAGGTAAAGCAAAGTGGAAGTGGCCGATGGACCAATGACACAGACTTACTTGTTTACTAGTGTGTGAAGTTCATCCTAATAACAGAAAAAAAAGTGCTCATTTTGGAAATCTGTAGTCACAGCTGAAATATTTATTTGGAGTCCAGCTATGACTATCATGCGGTATTATTTGAAAATAACGCTTGGCAGAAAAAATAAAGTAAAACTTTGGCTCATGCACCACGGAACGCCGTCGCAAGACTAAAATATGATTTTTTTTTTAAAAAAATTAACGATGCAGTTTATGTTGATACTTATTTTTTTAAAAACCGATGTAGTTTATGTTATAACATATTTTTTTTGCAGTTTTTGTTGATACTTATTTTTATATATCTTAGGCCATGTATACAGAGATGTTTGGAATTTCAAGTGCTGTCTGTAAGTAATGCTAGTAACATACTTTTTTGAAGTATTTTTTAACTGTTATATTAAAGTGTTAGTTCCCATTGTGATTCGTACTATTAAGAAAAAAATACTTTTTTCCCCTTTCTCTTCCACCCACCACTCCTTTCAAAAGTTAATAGAAATTTCTGATTTTTTTAAAAATAGAAATGTATGATGATATTAAAAAGAGTGAAATAACGATAAATCCAATAATATGTATTTTACACCATCTTTGCTGGATTATCAGCGAGACAGATAGGGGCACGTATTTCTCGCGGAAAAAGATTTTTTAGACGAGCTGAGAGTTCAAAATACTGTACCATCGTCTGTGATTGGGCGAAATTTTTTTTTTCGGGTGCACGTCTAAATGCGTACACCAACCACAGTAATTCACCGCGGAAGCTAACGCGCCCTGAAAAAAAAAACGCACGTGAATAAAATTATGTCTGTGTGCACAATTGTTTTTACTGTGTCCCGTTCTGTTGTAATTGTAAGGCACTGCTATTTTTTTTGAATTGGAGAATAAAAAATGAATGTTCCCAAATTTGAATTGGAAGCGTTCTAGTGGAACGGATTTCGAGAGGGAAAGCACCTAAACAAAAGAAGAACGAAAAAAAAGGAACGACAAACAAAAAAGCTAGTTTCAATTCGCAGTTTAGATACACCCGTTGCAGTCCATTCCCGTTGGGGAATTGTGGGTGTTGTTTAGTTGGGAAGGGGGGAGAGTGGAAACAAGGGGGGGGGGGGGATGGGATGATAAAAACAGGTCGGGTTTTATTTTTAGTGAGTTTCCCAGCCGCTTATTTGCCGTTACCACGCGATCCAGACAACCAGATTATTAACTATCGGCGGAAAGTTATTCGGACATGATATGACTTAAGCCGGAAGAAAACCCCTCTAAGAGTTATTACCGTATCCCCATACTCCTGACGGTTCGCCGGTGATATTTCTATCCGCCGGAGGAAAATGAACGTCATATTTCCGATTGATTTAATTCTGCGCTCTCGGCCGACATGCTAGTAGAACATAAGCATAAAGTCCAAATCCCCCCACCCCCCCCCCCAACTCATCATGCTGCGTGTGTGAAACTGTTTTAACTGCACCATTTTGTATCTGTTTGGATCAGTTTTCACGATTTTTTTTCTCAATCAAATAAAAATGATTCGAAGTACCTAGTTTTAGAAAAAAAAATTTAGGTTATCTATAGAGACCTGAAAAATTTGCGAATTCATTTCGTGATAGTCTAGAATCCAAAAACGTTTGCCTTTTAACTGCATCAGTGATTAGGCCACAGTTTATCTGAATGATACTCGGCCAATGAAAAACCTTACACAAAAGAAGTAACGAATCACTAGCGTCCCAGTTAACAGGCGACACGAGTCAGTAGCCAATGATCAGATGTAATTTTCCAGCGTGCGTAGAGGATCATGGAGTATATCCTACAGGTCATTGAAATCGCTAATTTTTCCGGTCTCTAGTTATCTAGAGTGTAAACCGTGCGATAGTCTGCTATGTTTAAGGTTGAATCTTCGAAACTCCCATGTTGAGTAAGTGCCACATACTTTTCAAAATCGCGCCATTTTCGGGTATCAGATTGAAATATATATATTCACTCTCACATAACGTCGGGCGTGTATTGTCCATTGGTTTGCATTTTGTGATGCGGTTATTCGGAGATTGTCATTAACTAACTGTGAATCAGTGAGAACGCAGTTGAAGTGTTTAATGGTTACGCATTTAAGCCTCTCTCCATATAGTAAAGCGAATTTTGCAGGTCTCCAGCTACTGTTAGGGACTGGAGAAATTCGCGTGTTCAATGACCTTCAGGATAGACTGCATAACATACAAACACCGCCTGTTCATTGGCCGCTGGCTTGTGATGCTTCTCTACTGGGTAGCTTGTGATCCGATAGTTCTTTTTTGTTCGAGGGTCTTTTACTGGCTCAGATTCCTCCAGGTTAATATTTAACCAATAGCGGAAGTAGCACAAATGTGTAAATATTATAATTTTTTTTTACATAATATCACGAAATCAATCCGAGTCTTTACCCATTCCTGGGCTGTTTGTTGTCTCGTCTCGTAAATGCCAACACACTCATCAATTAACTTCATTCCTAGAGACCTGCAAAATTCGCGGATTCATTCGGTGATAGGCTAGAATTCAAACACATATACCTCTTAGATCATTTTGCAATTGGCTTACTGTTCATCTGGACGAATCTCAACCAGTTATAAACCCTCAACCAAAGAAGGATCGAATCACAGACAAACCATCTGAGACGACTTACAAGTCGGCAGCCAATGAACTTGCGTTATTTGCCCGAGTGTACAGGGGTATGTGCAGTCTATCCTGAAGGCCATCGAAACCGCGAATTTTGCAGGTCTCTATATCATTCCTATTGCTGTGATCTTCCCAGCATCTCTCTTATCTGCAGTCCAAATCTCTGCTCCTTAATAATTTACCGAGGTATATTGTACAACACTTGTTTGCCTTTTAATGGCAACCCTTCTTCCATGCCAAATCTCTTACTCACCTCCAGAATTTCGCCTCCCCCAATACACTTTCCAGATGCTTGAAAGGTTTCTACATTTTTTTTAACTCAACACCATCTAATATGTACATCTCCTTAGTCCCTTCTTGTTCCTCGTCATGGTCTTCACTTCAGTCTTTTTTGACGTGACAACGTCTAATAAATCGATGAACGCCGGCTGCACGCACGAAAAAGGATGACTCATTGTCCCGTTACGCACATTGTTCCGTTACGCTGTGTCCCGTTACGCTCATTGTACGCTTGCGCCGCATCTATTTCTCTTCCACTCGATTGGAACAACCATCGATTTAACTTTTTCGTGGCACATTAAACTTGAAACACTCCCATTCGTTTCCTACTTTTCCTATCATCGTCCTATCCTTAACAGAATAACACAGATTGGAAGAAGTTAAAAAGCAAACATGTATAAACGTTATAGTTAAAATAATCTGTTCGTTAAAGTAATAAACATATTTGAATTAATGAGTGCAAATAAAAGTAAATTTATCAATTAAATTGTAGATTTCATTTCACTCCTTTGTATCCACACAAAATAGTGATAATTCAATAAAAATTATTCAATTTTATTCATAAAAGTTTGCAATCATCTCATTAATGTTTTGTTATGACGTTGTCACGTTAAACTATCGTCCGTAAACCGACTTTACAGACAACCAATTTTTTCAGTGCTGAATCTCATACCACATTTCCTCACTTCCTCACTCCATGGCCGTAAGTTGCTCTTGCACCTCACCTTCCTTATTTCTCCCCACACCATCAAATCATCAGCGAATAGCATGGCCTCCATTTTGAGATGCCGGATGGATGTCTTATAAATAGAGACCGGAAAAATTCGCGATTTCAGTGACCTGTAGGTTATACTCCTTGATCCTCTACGCACGTGGGAAAATTACATCTGCTCATTGGCTACTGACTCGTGTCGCCTGTTAACTGGGACGCTAGTGATTCGATACTTCTTTTGTTAAAGGTTTTTCATTGGCCGAGTATCATTCAGATAAACTGTGGCCCAGTCAGTCACCGATGCAGTTGGATTCTAGACTATCACGAAATGAATCCGCGAATTTTTCAGGTCTCTACTTAAAAACATGGAAAACATAGTGAAATGAACTATATCAACTAAAAAAAAGTAACATTTTTTTTCTTTCTATGTAGTAGGTATATTAATGATGATGTCCTAAAACTGGTAATTATGTTAATAACCAATACCTGATTTTTACTGACAGTAAATGTAAGGTATTAAGACCATTGTGTATATTTGAAGCAAAATCAGATCGCAATAAAAATTTGATCTAATATATCTGTTATCTTACAAGATAGACCAGTAGGTCAGGGGAGCGGGAAAACACGGAGAACTCAGGTAAATTGATTGAACTTAGTGTGGTAACCCTGTGTTTATATAATATGCCTAGTTACCTTCATTTTAACTTTTAAAATTTAATTAATTTTCAATGTTTACTTCATTTAACTTTCGTTAGAGCTAGGAAAAACATTTTTTGGGGATTTTCTTTTCAAGTTTAATAAATCTGGAATTTTTTTGAAAAAAAAAAAGATACCATAAAATAAACATATATGTTTATTGTGAACAAGTACTTCATCTTGCAACTCAAACTTTATTTCGTATAAAAAAATTACTGAAGCAGTTTTTATTAAGATAGTTGCTGCGTTATTTGAACAATAATGCAAGTTTGAAATTTGCTGCTTAAGTGTGTGTAATGTAAGTTCTCTGAAATTTTATTGTTCTCAGAAGTAGTACCAGTGGTAATAATATCTTAAATGTATCTTACGTTACTTACGAATACTGATAATCGCATTCAGTTGTTTTCAAACACTCTTGACCGGACATCAGTTGCTGAAGGATATGTAGACTATTGGCACTAATTATAAGAACTGTCAAATATTTAAGACTTGGCAAAAAAAATTTGTTTGCACCAACTTTACTTAGCTGTGGTTAGTATTAAAACATTTTTTTTGTCATTACAAATGATTTACTATGGCTTCGAAAGTGTTTTATAGTGTGTGCACGTGTGCGCGTCCAGATAATTTAGTTGAACACACAATTTTCCGTACCTATATTACGCTTCAGCATTGTTTCACAAAAATTCCAAGTTAAAAATTTGTGTGTGAACTAGTTCCGTATTATACTTGGGTGTATTTGGAACCTGTCAACACACGAATTTGCTCGTTTGCCGCTAGGTTATATGTTACTCGCTCACTTGTTTATTTTATTTTTATTTTTTTTCTATCTCGACCCATGATCGATAAGCCATCACAGGGTTGAAAGGTAAAATGCAGGCAGCTTCTGGAAAGACGCATGCCATTTACGTTGCCCTTGAAGAAAAAAAAAATTCAGGGTAAGCCTTGGATGGTAAAAGGGGGGGGGGGGTGGGGGGGGGGGGGGGTTGGTAGGAACGAGGGAAGGAAGAGAATAAAACAGACGCTGTTATCAGATTGCTCCCGACATTCGTGTAGGATGAATTTTGGTAGTCGTGTTTGCCTGTAGAAGGAAAAGGATTTTTGGTGGGGGGAAGAGGATTATAAGGTGAGTAGCAGATCCATATTACTGGTACGGATCCAAAGGCAGGTTCAAGCTAGTGTTTTATTTATGAGCGCAGAGAAAAATAATGAGCACAATTTTTTTTTTCCGCCAGTTGTGACGCTTCAGTGAGTTTGGGGCTGAGGCTACGATCGCGGTACAGCCGCTCGTTAAAACATTCGCTGTTTTCTTGTTTACCAAAGATCTTGTTAAAGAATATATATATATATATATATATATATATATATATATATATATATATCGCTGTTCAGACAAATGAACCTCGTGCGGTGAATTCGACGTAAATAAATAATTGGTTGTCTGTAAAGTCGGTTTACGCACGATAGTTTAACGTGACAACGTGATAAAAAAACATCGATGAAATGATTGCATACTTGTATGAATAACATTTAATCATTTTTATTGAATTATCACTATTTTTTATGAATACAAAGAAGGAGTGGAATGAAATCTACAATTTAATTTACTTTTATTTGCACTCATTAATTCAAATATGTTTATTACTTTAACGAAGAGATTATTTTAACTATAACTTTTATACATGTTTGCTATTTAACTTCTTCCAATCTGTGTTATTCTGTTAAGGATAGGACGACGATAGGAAAAGTAGGAAACGAATGGGAGTGTTTCAAGTTTAGTTTAATGTCCCTCGAAAAAGTCAAATCGATGGTTGTTCCAATCGAGTGGAAGAGAGAGTGGAAGAGAGATTGATGCGGCGCAAGCGTACAATGAGCGTAACGGGGCACAGCTTAACGGGACAATGTGCGTAACGGGACACTTTTTCGTGCGTGCAGCCGGCGTTCATCGATTTATTAGACGTCACGTCAAAAAATTACAAAGGCAGTTTTCTTATCACAAGAAATATAAAAGTGCTTAACTGGTTTTAAATTTATATATATATATATATTTTTTTTTCCCAAGAAGTCTGCTGAGAGAGACAGACAGAGAAAGAGAGAGTATTTATTACTTCAGTCTTCCTGCTCTGAATTGGATCTTCGAGTCATGTGTTTTTGTTTGTTTGACACCTATGAAATTTTCAGCGAAGAATACTGCGCTAAGCGATTGTGTTTTCTTTGTGATTGGTGGCCGTCTGCGAGAGAAGTCATTGCCCTATCTGAAAGGGCCATTCAGGATGCGTTTGCTTCCGCACTGGAAAACGTATATAGACTGTGATTTGGTGTGCTGAAAGTAGACATGTGATGTACCTGAAATAAAAACCCAAGCCAAGAGTGCTGTAAAGTTTTAACGCACGACTCGTCTGAAAATCTTGTCGCGAGAAATACATGGCCCTACCTATGCTTGGGGACAAAACATTCCCGTATTCGGTGGCGTTCAGGGAAGTCTATACAGTCATATTTATACTCGGGAAAATAACGCTAATTCGTTGGTTGCTGACTTATGAGTAGAGACCGGAAAAATTCACGGGTTCAATGACCTGTAGGATGAACTCCACAGCTCTATGTATACTCGGTCAAATGTCACCCACTCATTGGCTGCTGACGTGTGAGACGTCCCAACGTAACGTAGTAGCCTGTGATTCGTTACAGATTTGGTTGAGTGTTTCTTATTGGCCCAGAGTCCTGAGGATGAGTTGTGAGACAATGGCAGAAGCAGCGTTGGTGTATAACTGTTTGAATTATCGCGAATTGAATCCGCGATTTTTTCAGGTCTCTACCCGTTAGTCGAGAGCTCGCCATCCAGATAAACAGTGAGCCAATAGTGAACACTGTAAAAAAATTTTTTTTTAACTTTTCACTTGGAAAAAATCCTTGGAAACCCATTTGCCAACGATATCGCTTGTGTAAAAATTCAAGGCGGAGCTTTGTAAAAATTGCAAATGGTACAATGCTCTGCCTTGAAATGTTACACGTAATATCGTTTGCAACTGATTTTCCAAAGGAAAAAAAAAGTCCAAAACAATTTTTTTACAGTTGAAGCAGGTCAAAAAGGTACGTGTATTTTGATTTGTAGCCTATCGCGAAATGAATACGCGAATTTTTTCCGGTTTATACCTACGCTATATATTTTTTCCTCTCTCTTTTCCATCGAATTCCATCAAATATGATGTTTTCTAGCCTCCAACACCAAAACTTGACATATATGCAGCACCAGATCTAAGTGGGTAAATTAATTATTGAGTCAGGTTATAGGACGGATGAAGGATGAAAAAGGGTGATTAGGCGCTTGCGTCGGAATGCAATTCGGGGTTTAATTTTTTGAGGGGGGGGGGGGGGGGGGTAGTTTCCACCAAATGTTTCGTACCTATCAAAACGTCGTTTTTAAAGACCTATATTTTACGTTGTCATTAAAATTCTTGATCAAAATGGAAGTACATTAAAAAAAAAGGAAACCGATGGAACGAAACCATCGTTAGCAAGTGCAAACGCTTATAAATACTATTCGCAATCAGAAATTTTTGCAAGAAATCTTAAGGGGTTTGTAAATGCCCCTTTGACACTGTATGCCGTCTGGTGGCCATCTTGAAATATTTTGACCATACTTATGTTATCTCGTAGAAACCCTGTTACCCATCGTCGATATCCCCCCTTCCCTTTCCCCATTCGCCATTTTTTTTATCCATCTTCACAGTGACAAAAAATAACTGTCTGCAAACCGCAGAAATTTTTCACGGGAGAGAAGTATCGGGAGGAAAGTGAGAACTAATTTCGGTCGCAATTTTTTTTTCGTGTCCGTTCGCTGATCAATTTGAGGGCGAAAGAGAATCTGGAAAATAAAGCGTATGTATATATGCATGTATATATATGTACGTGTATTTATAGACTTGTTCCTGAATTCAGCGGCTGGAAGTTCGTTCGTAATAATGATTCATCGCGTGGTTTAATAAACCTCTCTCTGACAAATGGACTGACGGCTATATTTAAAAAAAAGAAAAAAGACCCGGCGCATATTTTGCCAGCGTCGCTGCGGAGAGATACGCAAGAACAAAATTACGTCATTTGGAGCACCGGAGAAAGTAAGAAAGAGAGAGAGAGAGAGAGGAAAGAGAAAGAGGAAGAGGAAGGCTCGGGGAAATTTCATCAGGGTACTAAACCCATCCGTTGCAAGCCTGGCGCATGAAAAAAAAAATGGTGGGAGGGAAAAGTCTTTTGTTTGAAAGCGCCCCTCTTTTGTCACTCATAGTTTTTTTTCTCGAACAATTTTTAATCAAACGTGATGTTTTTGAAACCACCCTCTGTATTCGTGGGCACCCATAGAAGAAGAATAGAGAGCGCTACACTGTTAAATAAAAATATAAGTTTTCAAAAAAAATTGTTTGGAACGTGCAGTAATTTTATGGTGACGTCATTCGCGAATTAATAAAAAAAGACACATTAAAATGATTCGTTTATTTTGTACATTGTTAGAAAGGATTCGTTGTAAATGGGTAATCAGGCTCGATTTTGCTGCAGACCATACAAAAAGTCTTTTTTAAGGTTGTATTAATGCTGAAAGATTCTGCTCCATATGCACAGGAAAAAAAATTCTGTAATTTACAAAAGATTCCTTAAGAAATCAGTTGCGAAGAATATTTTTAAATACTACATTAAAGATGTAAATTTGCACAGCTCGTGGCTATGGTTTGTTTTTGTGTATATGAAATACTTTTTCGAGATAATACTGAGTATTTTCCTTACTAAAATTTGACGTTAATTATGTATTTTGATTGTTTATTTACTTTATTTGGTTTTATTATGCCTTTTAATGTGCGCAGTTAATACTGGGAAGCTATTCAGGGAACGGTTTAAAATTTAATTTTACTCATTACTGCGAACTCTTATTTTTACAGTTTTTTTTTCATGTAAATGTTCAAATATAAGTAGTTTTTCACGAATCTTTGTTCAGTTTCAAAAATATCGGGCCATTTTATTATTAGGCACCGGAAAAATTCGCTGGTTGAAGGACCTCTAGGATGAACTCCATAGTTCTACGTACACTTGGTCAAATGTCAACCACTCATTTGCTGCTGTCTTGTGAGAAGTCCCATCGTAGCAGCCTGTGATTCGATAAAGCTTTGGTCAGGTGTTTTCTCATTGGCCCAGAGTCATCCAGGTGAGTTGTTGAGCCAATAGCAGAGGCGGCACTGAGGTATAACTATTTGTACTTTAGCCTATCGCGAATTTTTCCGGTCTCTATTATATAGTTCACAATTTCGGTCTGCTAATCAAATGAATAAAAAGTCGACGTAGCTGCTCCGGCAACGAAATCTAGTGGCGAGTGCTGCAACTACGCGTGATTCGTGTCCAGAAATGTAGTTGGATACACAATTTACATTACTTATAAGAATTCTACATTAAATTTCGTGTCTAGAGTTTCGTATTATAATTGGAGACAGGAAGAATTCGCGATTTCAATTACCCACATGACAAGACTCCATGATCCTCTATGCATTCTGGCAAATTACATCTCTCTCTCTCTCTCTCTCTCTCTCTCTCTCTCTCTCTCTCTCTCTCTCCATTGGCTACCTACTCGTGAAACCTTTTAACCGGGATGCTCGCGATTCGATACTTCTTTTGTTGAAGTTTTTTTTTTTTAATTGGCTCCAGAGTCCTTCAGATAAACTGTAGCCGAAACACTGAAGAAGCAAAAAGAGGCAAACGTATTTGGATTCTAGCCTATCGCTAAATTCAACATTGAGTACACGTGAAATTTGCACATTACCGAGGTGTATGAAAGGTTCATTAATCACAAAAAGTACTGAAGACTCGCTTACGTGTTTTTTTGACGTGATAACGTCTTATAAATAGAGACCTGAAAAATTCGCGGATTCATTCCGCGATAATATGCTAAAATGCAAATAATTATATGTACTTTTATGCAACTTCTGCTATTGGTTCACTGTTAACCTGGAGGACTGTGGGCCAATTATAGACCCTCAGTCAAAGCAATATCGAATCACGAGTCCCCCAATTGAGACGCCTCACAATTCAGTAGCCAGTGAACAGGTGTAACAGTGAGTATGCACAGGATCGTGGAGTCTATCCTGGAGGTCATCGAATCCGCGAATTTTTTCCAGTCCCTACTTATAAATCGATGAACGCCGGCTGCACGCACGAAAAAAAATTGTCGCGTTCCGCCTGAGCCGGAGCGTGCAAGAACCGGCCGACCACCGTGCGAGAGAATCTTCTGTAATATCAAACAGGTTAAAGGCGGTGCTTTTTAAAACTAATTGTTCGTGATTATATTTAAACAATTTATTTAAGTTAAATTTGCAAAAAACTGTAAATAATATTTGAAAATTAAAAAAAACAGTATGCAATTTTTCATCAATGTTTTCTTATGACGTGATCACGTAAAATTATCGTCCGTAAACCGACTTTACAGACAAACCGATGGCCTTCAGGATAGACTGCACATTCCCCTGAACACTTGGGCAAATAACGCAAGTTCATTGGCTGCCGACTTGTGAGACGTCTCAGCTGGTTTGTCTGTGATACGATCCTTCTTTGGTTGAGGGTTTATGATTGGCTGAGATTCGTCCACATGAACAGTAAGCCAATAGCAAAATCATTATAAAGGTATATGTATTTGAATACTAGCCTATCGCCGTATGTATCTGCGAATTTTTCCGGTCTCTAGTGATAACTGTCGTATTTGAGACAAAGTTACGTGGGGCAGACTTTATCACGGTTCACCCCAGTCCCGAGAGTAGCAGCGACAGTGAATCCGGAGAGAGAGAGATAGAGATAGAGAGAGACGACAAAAGGACAAGGGGAACTTGTGAGACACGAGTGAGAGGAAGGAAGATGTCATCAGCAACTGTGCGACGTCGAGGAAGTGTAAAGGGCAAAAAAAGGAAGATGAAGAGGAGAAGTAGGAGGAGGCAAGTGGGAAAGGCTTCACAAAAGGACGTTTGTCGTCGACTTTTAACTAGTATCTCATAATTGCCGGCCGTCCCTTCCCGCAGATCCGTGGTCGCGAAATGACGAACGACGCAACTAATTAAAAAAATTGGTTGTCTTTAAAGTCGGTTTACGGACGATAGTTTAACGTGACTACGTCATAACAAAACATTGATGAAATGATCGCATACTTTTATGAATAAAATTGAATCATTTTTATTTTAATGATAAAAGAATAAATACTTGAAATTATAGCTAGTGATCAGATTTTTAAAATGCAGGAATAAATTAACCTTCATTGCCGAAATTTTTGTTGTAATAAGCAATGAAAACCACATTAACTTTTCAATTCACTTTGTAAACAGTCGACGAAACAGTTCACGTTTAGATGTAAGTTGTGTGCTGCCGCTGTCTTTCTTCTCCTCGGACGCATAGGCCAATCGAGTGGAAGAGAGATAGATGCGGCGCAAGCGTACAATGAGCGTAACGGGACACAGCGTAACGGAACAATGTGCGTAAAGGGACACTTTTTCGTGCGTGCAGCCGGCGTTCATCGATTTATTAGACGTTGTCACGTCAAAATAACCACTAAAACAAGCTGCAGTGCATCGCTAATGGCAAACACTCGGAATAAAACGTCTAGGTGATTTATTTACCCCGAACGGTTGCAAAAAATTAATAAATAAATTAAAAAAACATCTAGTGCGTATACTTCGGACATAACTGCCACAGCGCTGTAGTTTCATGCGTAATGAAATGTTACTAGCGACGTTGATGAATGCATTGTCACACGAGTAAAAAAAATACACGTATATTTTCACGAATTTGTTTGACGTCGGGTTAAAAATATTCGAAACCACGTGTTTGCAACTTTTTTCCTAGTGAGCACTATCGTATTAGTAGAGACCGGAAACATTCGCGGGTTCAATGACTTTTAGGATAGATTCCAATATCCTTTACACACTCGGGCAAATGTCAACTGTTCATTGGCTGCTGACTTGTGAGTCGTCACGACTGGGTGGCCTGTGATTCGACACTTCTATGAGTGAGGGTCTCTAATTGGCCCTCAGTCCTCCAGATTAACAGTGGACCAATGGCAGAAGCAGCACTAAGGTATAATTTTTTTAATTTTAGCATAGCACATAATGAACCCGCGAATTTTGCAGGTCTCTACGTATTAGTTTTGTTCTCTCCTAGCTGGACATCGCTGGCTCATGGCCTCAAAAAAGGGCGTGTCCAGATAACTGCGGTCCAATCATTGACACAGCGCAAGAGTATGGAAGGTTTGCAGTCTAGCTTGCGACTAAATGAATCCTCGAAAATTTCCTTACCTCTAGGCACGAGTATTTCACAGATTCATTCAGTGGCCTAGTAAACTTGTAACACGCATAAAATCTGGTTCTTTGATTGGTTTTTGAAACGGGAAAGATTGATTTACGATGTTTGGTTACATACGCCATCAAAGACGGATGAAAAAAAAAGAGTATACAAACACACACAAAATAAAGCCAAAATAAGCTGATGAAAAAATTTAAAATAACATAAGACTGCAAAGAAAATTCCGTTTTAAGGAATTCGTCAGAAAAAAAATATAGTACAGACAGACACAGTGTGATGATTAATAGAGACCGGAAAAAATAAACTTATAACGGCGGGTTAAATGACCTCCAGGATAGACTCCAACATCCTCTACACACTCGGGAAAATGCCAACTGTTCACTGGCTGCTGACTTGTGAGTCGTCTCGACTGGGTGGCCTGTGATTCGACACTTCTACGAGTGAGGGTCTCTAATTGGCCCTCAGTCCTCCAGATTAACAGTGAACCAATGACAGTAGCAACACTAAGGTATAATTATTTGAACTTTAGCATAACACGAAACGAACCCGCGAATTTTTCAGGTCTCTAATGATAATTATTGGAGAGTTAGTTGCAACAAGAACAGCGAATACAAACTACAGTCTCGGAACAACACAGCTACGCAAAGACCAAACCTAGCGATGAAGCATAACAGATAATCTGGACAACACAGCGACGGCTAAAGTAGACGAGCACACAAGGCTTTCTGTGGCGTTCGCATATGTTTGATGGGAAAATGGGGTTTGTGAAAAAGGGGGGGGGGGGGGGGGGGGGTGGGGTGGGGGGAGGAAAGCGGGGTAGCTTGAAGTGATATCACCTGCCCTTAATTTAATACAATTTTTTTTACATACGTCGATGCAGAATTTTTCACAGTCATTGAAAAAAAAAAAAAATTCAAGAATGTAAAGAAATGATAAACACAAACCCATAGAGAACAAGCCTAAAATCAGCTGATGTCGAACAGATGGTCCCAGCGATGAATCTAAAACAGGTGTTACGGACAACAACAACAATGACGACAGCACAGACGAAACACATTTTGGCTAACGACGACGAGACAAGTTTTCAACCAGAACAGGACGTGCAGACAAACGGACAGACAAGACAGACACAGCAAAACCTGGACATCGTTATGATCAGATCACGACGACGGAAAAAAAAAAAAAAAAAAAAAAGGTAATGTGAACAACACAAACCGACGACAGCAGTAAGGTTTCTTGTAACAAATCAGGTGGGAAGTTACGATTTTTTTGTTGTTGTGATATTTCGGTTTTGAGCTATCACACAAATGCCTGGAACAGCAAGCTACACAGAAAGAGTGATTTACGTTCGGAGATATTGATAATGCAAACGGTCCGAACCCCTTGTTATGGACATGCGTTTTTTTCTTCTTCTTCAGATTCACTAATTATTATTATATATAAACCCTCTTCCTTTACAGTATGCTTTCCCATGACGAAACAGCAGTTGGCGTCGTGATAGATTGTAGTAGGAAGTTTTGGGGGGTTGTTAAGATTGATGAAGGCTGCTTTGGGGGAGGATGGGGGGGAGAGGAGGTGTGTGATAGTTTTGCTCTCCGAAGCATAATGGCGTCGCGGCGACACTTCCGACGACGACGACGGCGACGACGAAGCGTGCGGTCTTCTGCCAAGTTGGCCCAAAGTCGCGTCGTGGCGCGCGCTGCGTCCCTAATTAATGGGGGGCGTCCGTCCCTGAGTTGGAGACCCCAAGTCCTCCACGTGACCCGTGGAACCTTAACCCTTAATACCCCCTCCTCAACCCCCCTCCCCCCCCCCCACAACCCCTGGTGATCTCTGACCACCGATGACCCCTTGTGACCTCTTCTGTCTCTCTCTCTGTCTCTCTCAGTCCATCTACCATACTCCGAAACTCTCTCCCAGCCACCCGACCGCCAACAAGAGACATCTGCACTGTAAAATATATTTTTTTTTTGACGTGACAACGTCTAATAAATCGATGAACGCCGTCTGCACGCACGAAAAAGTGTCCCGTTACGCACATTCCGTTAAGCTGTGTCCCGTTACGCTCATTGTTCCGTTTTGCTGTGTCCCGTTACGCTGTTTTCCGTTACGCTGTCGGCGAGTGCACTGACTAAAAAATTATGGTGATTCATATAATTGATGATGTATATTTGATTACAGTTTATTTATATGAAAACTTGTTCATGATTATATTTAAGCTTTATAGCTAAACGCCAGTTTTTTAAATTAATTACAAGTCATCTACACGTGAACTGTTTCGTCGACTGTTTATAAAGTGAAGTGAAAAGTTAATGGGGTTTTCATTGCTTATTACAATAACAATTTGGGCAATAAAGGTTAATTATTCTTGCATTTTAAAAATCTGATTACTAGTATAATTTCAAGTATTTATTCTTTTTTTATTAAAATAAAAATTATTCAATTTTATTCATAAAAGAATGCAATCATTTCATCAATGTTTTGTTATGAAGTCACGTTAAACTATCGTCCGTAAACCGACTTTACAGACACCCAATTTTTTTTTGCAGTTGGAAAGATTAAAACGGGTGGTATCCACGGACGTTCTTAAGTATGAAAATTTCTTAAAACCATAAAATGACAGGATCCATCGCTCGAAGTCTCACAGAGGCACGTCACAGCACAGACTTGGGAGACTGCACGCCAGTTCGGTTCCCTGGCGCGTAGAGGCGAGGAGTGGTATAATGCGCGAGCCTGCGTCACCCTTAGCGACTCTCGCTTGAATTTTTGACGTGTAAACATCTTTGCTCTCAATGTACGGCATTTGGTAGGAGTGATTTCGTAAAAAAAAATGGATCAGAAGTCATTGAACGGAAAACTGGCTCAAAGATGGTGGACCCACGTTTAGATAAATATCTCTCCCCCCCCCCCCCACATATATATATATATACACATATATAGCCAGTTTCTTAAACAATTAAACATTAGTGGACATACCAAACGTGTCGGTGTTTCAAATAAACCTTTGATGAAAGCGAAACTACCCTGGAATATATTTTGTAAACTAAAAGCAGTCGTAGGAAAAAAAGTAATCACCAGTTTTTAAAATATCTAGGGAAACCTGGCATTAGAAAAGATTTTAATACATATTCACTTTCCTAAATCCTTAGAAGCGGAAACTAACGAGTGATTCGCTTCAAAGAAACGCAGTTTTCAAACACGATTCACATATATTTATCACGCTGTTTTTGTTTTTAAATAGAGAATTTTTCCTTAAAGTTCGTGTGTCTTTTAGTTTCGCACCGTAAGTGCGTATTGCGAACATTGAGAACACACGAAAAAAATTCGCTCGTTACCGTGGGTAGACGTTTACGCATCGTTTGCGAGTACCGAAAGACTCTTATCACATATTTTTTTTCTTTCTCACTATCTGGTTATAGTAGTTCCCCGGGGCCAAAAAAAAAAAAGGGGGCAAAAGGTTTTTTTTTTTTTTTGGGTGGAAGGGGAGCGGGTGTTGACCTCGTCTTCAGAAGCCCAGACCGCTTCCGGATTTGGGGGAAACCGATTTTTGGGGTAACTTTTCGGAAAGCTGAAGGTGTCGGTGCTGGTGTGTGTGCGTGCGGCTGTGTGGGTTTGTGCAGATGGTAAAAGACGTGGTGGTTGGGGGGAGGGGCGGGGCTAACAAGCTTCGCGGACCAACGCGCCGTAAAGGACGCAGGGGATTGGACGACACGTCTCGAAGTTTTCTGTAGTCTTGCGTTCGTTCGGCCCCGCCTCTCGTGTTCACCTACCCCCCCCCCTCCCCTTTTCCAACGCTTATTGAATAAATTCACCTGTGAAAGTTTTGGGTGCCGTGGTCGTTTGGGTTAGGAGGGGTGTTGGTAGAACCCACCAAGTTTTCGGGGGCTCGGGGTAAAATTTACTTTCCCTCCCCCCTTCCTTCCCCCCCCCCCCTTGCCAATTTCCCTCTTTGCAACTCCTTTTGTCCCTGATTCTGCACCCGGTGCGCATACAGAGCACCGCCGAAGAAGAAGTAGTCCGCGGTACTCCGACGAGAGAACTCCCCTCCTTTACGCTCGCGGTGATTACACTCCGTGGCGAGAATATGGAGTTGGAGCTCGCTGGTAGGCGCGGAGTGCTGGCGGTCAACTTTTGCGAGCCGGATGATAGATAATCTCTAACTTGGAGAAATCTCCGTAGGTTTAACGGCCTGCACTTAATAGACGCACGTGTCTTTGGCGGAGAATGTTATTATTAGAGACCCTGAAATTTCGCGGATTCATTTAGTCGCAAGCTAGAATGCAAACCTCCACACTCTCGCACTGTGTTCATGATTGGACCGCAGTTATCTGGACACGCCCCTCTACGACCGTGAGCCAACGATGACCAGCTAGGAAAGAAGTAAGCGAATCAGGTAGTGCCAAATAACAAGGATAAAAATGTTCTCGCTAAGAAATCAACCAATGGGAAAGTAAACATGGGTCGAGCACACCTATAACTTTGAATTCTATCCTGAGGCCAGAAGAATCCGCGAAATATCCGGGTGTCTAGTTGTTATTATTATTATTTTGGTATCTCAACACTTCCGTGTTATTAAAGTTTTTTTCTCCTCAAAATTGATTTATTTTGTATCTACGCTCTTAAAAGGAAAACTACGAGACACCCCCCCCCCCCCCCCCTGGCGGGTTGTGTTCGTCGTAGAGATTAAATTTCTTATCAGCCCAGGGAATGAAAGAAATAACCCGTGGAAAAACAAAATAGTACAAAATGGTAGAGTCGACCATTATTATGTTTACCGCCTTATAACTTGTGCGCCACACAGAAAAACTGCGTATTACAGCGTTTCACTAAAAAAAATTGTTCTCACTAACGCATTTACGACCGTATACTCGGCAAACCTATCAGAATATTCTAGAAAACGTTGTGTTCAACATAACCACACTAGTTGCGGAAATAAGAATACGATTTGCATACGAAGGGCCCAGCGTGAAATTCATTCGTAATCAATGTTTCCGTTTATTCTTTGAGCCTTCAGACGGTGTTCTATAACAATACTCTATCCTAATTAAGGTGTATTCACAATGATCTGCACGTCTGTCAAATACTTATCCATCTTGATGCTGCCAACTAACCATAAGGCTCATTACAGTTAAGCACTTAATAAGTCATTAAAACCAATTTTTTTTTCTTTCTGCTCTGATATTTATTAATATATTTTCAGATTTACATACTTACTTAATTTCCTACACTTCTACGCCTGGGGCTATTTTTGTGTCAAACATCAAACTAAAAAAAATTTGTTCACACGTAAGTTAAAATTATTTAATTGTAGCATCTAAAAAAAACAAAAAAA
This sequence comes from Bacillus rossius redtenbacheri, assembly GCF_032445375.1. Classification (NCBI taxonomy): domain Eukaryota; kingdom Metazoa; phylum Arthropoda; class Insecta; order Phasmatodea; family Bacillidae; genus Bacillus; species Bacillus rossius. The sequence goes on from NC_086345.1 coordinate 16,179,820, forward strand.
CCTTTTAGGATAGTAAAAGGTTGCCGACAGTCAGTGCCCTGCAAAACATTTTGGGAGGTTATTTCATCTGTCCGTCCGTCGAAAGTTGAAGCCTTGGCAAGGTTTTGACGAACAGACGGACTGATGGAATTTTCCGGGCCAGCCTTAGTTGGTTAGCCAGACCAGCCTGAAGGTCGAAGAGCATTCCTTAACAGCGGCGGCGCTATGTTCGTTCTGGCGCGTCGTTCGTCACACGCAGCCTTGAAGGCCAAGTATTAAAAACAAATTGGTTGTCTGTAAAGTCGGTTTACGGACGATAGTTTAACGTGACAAAGTCATAAAAAAACATTGATGAAATGATTGCATACATTTATGAATAAAATTGAATAATTTTTATTGAATTATCACTATTTTGTATGGATACAAAGAAGGAGTGAAATGAAATCTACAATTTAATTGATAAATTTACTTTTATTTGCACTCATTACTTCAAATATGTTTATTACTTTAACGAAGAGATTATTTTTACTAAAACTTTTATACATGTTTGCTATTTAACTTCTTCCAATCTGTGTTATTCTGTTAAGGACAGGACGATGATAGGAAAAAATAGGAAACGAATGGGAGTGTTTCAAGTTTAATGTGCCTCGAAAAAGTCAAATAGACGGTTGTTTCAATCGAGTGGAAGAGAGATAGATGCGGCGCAAGCGTACAATGAGCGTAAACGGGACACAGCGTAACGGGACAATGTTCGTTACGGGACACTTTTCGTGTGTGCAGCGGCTTACATCGATTTATTAGACGTTGTCACGTGAAAAGTATTTTAATACTCGCCAAATATTTGTATCGAGAACATTCATGTGTTATCAGTCATAATAACGAAACTCGGACGCAAAATTTAACGTAGCATTCCTTAAACAATAATACAGGGCGTGGTAAGATAACGCGAATTGTGTTTTCAGATAAATTACTGGACGCGAATCACACGTAGTTTCCGCACCCGCCGCTAGAGCAGCAACGTCCATTATCGAATCATTCTATATTATGTACATACCGAATTTTTTAAAACTATATAGTGGAACGCATTCCGATAAAAGCGGTAAAGACTAGAATAAATACCAAACCAACTGTTTTTCGATCTGAATTTCGATAAGGAATTTTATTGCAATGCTGCCCGTCTTGTTCTTTTGTGAACTTTGGTTCAGGGAATCCGTCACAGACGGCATCACTGTGGTTGTTTACACATTTCCGTTCCTGACTTCCGTCGTTTTCATTTTAATAAATTTGAATTAAAAATAGTGTAAAATTAAAAAAAAAAGTATGTTATTTAAAAAAAGCGTGGGGTGCTTTTTAAGATATTATCAAAATCAATATCCTTCTACTCATATCTGTCAATAAAATAATTATTGCCACCATGCACCCCACGCTTTTTTTAAATAACATTTTTTTTATTTTACACTATTTTTAATTCAAATTTATTAAAATTTATTTTCTATTTTTAGTTGGATTTTCTACAAAAGCGTGTTTTTTTTTTGTTTTTTAAACTATTATTTATTTTATGTAAATGGAACAGAAATCGTTTACTCTCACCTGGAGCTAAGATGTTACACATCAATAATTTCGAGTTTTTTTAATGGGTTAGGTAGGGGTGTTGCTGTGAATGTGAACTATCACGGGCGAAAGCAGCCTCTGTCGTGTTGGATAGTCACCTCAGAGCGGCCCCGGGTGGGGAAAGCTAGGAGGAGGTTGAATTGTTGCCGCGGGGGGGAGGAAACGAGATGGTTGCTCCAGTTTCCCCACGATCTCCTGGTTCCTGTGGTCACCGCCAGGTCGCTCTGCTTCGCCCGGCAGACTGGCCATCGCGGAGAGACTCGAACGAACGAGAAAACGCGTAACCTCTCCCGTCTGCCGGCGGCGTTTTCATTTGAGAACAAGAGGGGTTGTGACATATAGAGACCCGGAAAAATTCGCGGGTTCAATGACCTCCAGGATATAGACTCCTCAATAACCTCTACACACTCGGGCAAATGCCAACTGTCCATTGGCTGCTGACTTGTGAGTCGTCTCGACTGGGCGGCCTGTGATTCGACACTTCTATGAGTGAGGGTCTCTAATTGGCCCTCAGTCCTCCAGATTAACAGTGGACCAATGGCAGAAGCAGCACTAAGGTATAACTATTTGAATTTTAGCATAACACGAAATGAACCCGCGAATTTTCCGGGTCTCTAGACATAGCATGCCGTCGGTATTTTATATTCTTGTTACGATCGTCTCGTCGTTTTCAGTCAACATTTTTTTTTTTTTTCGTCTGTGCCGTGATATGTATTTTCCGTTTAAAAATTCCTTCCACGGCATTCTAATTTGTGTTGTATATGCATTCACACATTTTTGACATGAGCTGATTGTGGCGTTTTATTTTCTCTGTGTTTGTGTTTTCACTTTCCTTGTCCGTTCTTGTGGTTTGTCTATGACATACAGTGAAAACTATCAATGGCGTATATCCATAAAATATATTTTTAATCATGGCGTCGAATGGAGACTTCTGATAAATATTTTTTTTAAGTATGTTTACCATTCCAGGAAACTTAAAACAAAATACCCATTCCCTAAAAACAAATACATTTTCGTACATTGTACATAATTGTATAAATTTTCTGCAAATATTGGGGTTTGTTTAACGAAGGTCCAGTAGATGGAATTAACTATAAATTTATTTGTTTTTACAATAATATACTTTACCGATAATTCCAAATAAGCGCCATATAAATCGGTAAAATTACTTAAGCGAAAGAAACTAAAGCAGAATAACTATTTATCTAGAGATAGATTTAAACACGTTTCCAATAATTTTCACTATTCGCAAGGCTGCCAATTGTTACGGATTTTCCGTAATTATTACTGACTTAGAAGTGCAGTTAGGAAGTAATGTAGAGTTATTTATTTTTAACAGAAACAGAGAAACCTAATTCCATGTGTGAAATAAACCTTGTATAATTCAGCGTTTAGTTCGATAAATCTAGCTTATAGCTCATACAGTATTAAGGTAAATATTTCGTTAAGTTCTAATATAAATATAAATTCTGAAACTCATTTGATCTATTTTTGGAAATTCTTAAAATTTTTAAATTATTAACGAATTGACTTGCTAATTATAGTATAGAAGTGAGTTTATTATCGTGCATAGCCTAGTATTTGGCGCCATATTGATCAACTTTGCTTCACTTGATTGTGTGCATGAATGCAATTACTGATGGGCGCGCTTAGAAGCCTGCAGTACTGTTTTTGAAGTAGTTTAAAGAATTTCCGGATGGACAGCGTTACAAAGCCTCTGATGTCTGTATCGACTTGACAAATGTAGTACATATATTAATATTAGGTTTTTTGGTGTGAAAACTTCTAAAGGAAGGTTTTGATAGGGAGTAAATTCATGTGTCGTCATCGACATGGTCACGTGTCGTGTTAATTATTTTATATTTCAAGGATAAAACTTAATTTATTCTATTTATAAAGATACAGGTTTTCAATTTTATCTTTATTTTCAAAGGAAATTTTAACGTTATTGTGTGGTAGATATTGCAAGTATTGGATATTTTTGATTAGGTAGTTATGTCGAGGTTATGTTTTTTCTTTTGTTTATTTACGATGTGAATTTCTTCAAATGCCAGGTTATTGATTTAATAGAGATAATGTTGAAATTTTGTAGATTTAAGTTAATAATTTTTTATTCTTTCAATGAAAAAAACTTCATTTCTTCTAGTTTTAAAGTCATTATTGGTAGGAGCAAAACTTATGGGTTCGCCGACATGCTAGTGATATAATACCAAAATAATTTTCTTGCGTACATTTGACGTAGAAATGATTTCATATTACACATCTGAAAACAAAAATTTTTAAGTTTTAACTTCTGTCGAAAGTCCCCATGACTGACTTTTAAGTTGTTTTTTTTTATGTTGTCGAGTAGGGAACCAGGGGGGAAAAAAGGTGCCAATTAAAGGTTATTATTGTTCACGTGCGGTAAAAAATAGGCCCACTGTTTTGCACAGACGAATCACGGGGACGTTTGATGAGCGAGTTCCCTATCCGGGCGTATTCACTCTCGTTAGCGTTCTTCTCGTCAGCTGTCATTCCTTGACATTCCCCTCTTCACACTGTTGTTTTCTCCCCCCACCCCCACCCTTCATTTTGCTTGATTGACGTCGGATTAACGGGGTGCATCGCGACGTCATCAAACCCACTTATTGGTTGGGGGAGGAGAAAAAATATTTATATTTTACTGGTTGTCATTGGTAAATTAAGCCACTCTATTTGTTTCTATAAATGTACGCCTGTTTTATTTGACGTGATAACGTCTCACAAATCGATGAACGCCGGCTGCACGCACGAACAAATTGTAAAGTTCCGCCTGAGCCGAGCGTGCAAGAAACCGGCCAACCACCGTACGATAAAATCTTCTGGAATATCAAACAGGTTAAGGCGGGCTTTTTAACTAATTGTTCGTGATTGTATTTAAACAAATTATTTAAATTAAATTTGCAAAAAAAACTGTAAATAATATTTTTGAAAATTAACAAAGTATGCAATTTTTTCATCAATGATTTCTTATGACGTTATCACGTAAAATAATCGTCCGTTAACCGACTTTACAGACAAACCCCCTCCCCCCTTTTTTTAATGTGTGTAACATTTTAGCTCTTGTAATACGGCATTTCGTGGATGCTACGGAAGTCGGGGAACGGAAACGTGTTACAACCACGGTGCTGCCATCTGTGGCGACTGGCGCGAACGAAAGTTTGTAATAGTGCAAAAAAAAAATCGTAAATTTGCACATGTCTATGGTTATTTTTGCGTATATTAAACACTTTGGAACACAGTCCACTCTGTAGGTACGTTGCGTTTACATTGGTTTAAGGAAGTACAGCATTGCTCGCTTTCTGTGGAATTGTAGCATATTTAAGCCAGTAAGTAGTTAAGGCCTTGAAAATCTTTTTTAGTTCTACTTGATCCTGAATAAAGTTTCAAATTAAATTTTTTTTATGTAATTATTGTGGCGTGATTTACTCTTAAATAAACTTAGTTTTAGTTTCAAAAAATAACAAAGCCCTGTAGCGGATAAATTAGTGTATTTTGCACTAGTTGTTCTTCATTAGAAACAGTTTTGTGTGTTGCGGGAACATTTGTGTGGTGTAGTTTCTTGTCAAGTAACGTGTCGCAAATTTTACAGTTGTCGAATAAGTGCCAGTACTTACTTGTTTACAAACATGTCATTTGCAAAGCAACACACGGTGTTTTTTTTTTGCCGAACACAAGTGACAGAACAACAGTGTCTAAAGGACACTTGGACCACTGGTTTCAACTTTCGGGAACTGTCGAATTTGAAGACACGTTACGAGACACAGACTGTACTTCCAACCCAGCTTATTGATGTTCCCTGCATTAACACAGTCTCGGAGGGCTGAGATAAAAAAAAATTAAAACAATTTTTTGTTCTCGGTAACTACAGTTGTAGCACCACCCAGGGAAATGTTCTACCGGTTGAATGGGGGAGGTCTCCTAAAGGGCTGGTTGTAAGGGGCTACCTGAAAGGGTGTTGCAGGAATGAACTTAGGGTGGCATGCGGCTTAACCCCCCATGTAAAAAAAAAAAAAACATGGTCCGGTGCTGGGGTGAAAACTGGGGAATATTTGTGTTGGACCGGGGAAAAAGGAGAGAAATACAGGATTAGTAGGGGGTGAGGTCCTAATTCGTTGCGCACCGTGGGAAGATATACATAATATTCATTCGTTTGGGGAGGGGAGCGCCACCATAGAATAGGCCCTTTGATTCCTCGCCCTTCCAAAAGCTACACTTTCCCCCCCTCCCCCATCACCAAAATTTTTTTTTTTCCCCACCCTCTGCGCCGTGTTTTGAGGGTTGGCTTACCCTCATTTCCCATCGTGAACACGTGCCGAGTCACCCACCCCCAATCTCCTTCCCACCATTCAAAATTTTCTCAAAGGGGGATGGATTGAAATTACAATAAGTAAGTGATTTTTTTTCCCAAACAAAAAAAAAATTCACACGGGGACCACATTCAGATAAGTGAATCGCGTAAACGGAAAACGCGAAGACAATCCGGAGATTCCATGTTCCAATATTTAAAGTCTATAACTTTGTTGGGGCCCAAAACATTGATAAATTTAATGCTGCATAGTTACTGATTAATACTTGCGACAACATTTTGTGCTCTGCTCTCTTTACCTAGTAACGTATGTGATGATTGGTAATATTTTTTTTAAAATAAGGTCTAACCAGAGATTACTTGTGTTATTCCCACGCGCTAAAGCCACGAAAAGAGTTTCCTCCCCCTCGCCCTTTTCCCCATACTCATCGTTCTTGTTAATCCTCCAGATTTGCGCCCCTTGTGGAACATGTAACTATTTTCATTCTCTTCTTATGGTAGCCCTTTTTTTTTTGTGGTGAGGAGGGGTGTTTGTGATGTAAATGAAAGGTGTGAATATGGGAATATTATTATTGTAAAATGTACTATATATTTTTTTGGATAGTTTATGTATTTGGTTAGTTTTGTAAAAAGTTATATCTCAAAAAATTCTAGTCTGTATTTGTATGTAAGTTTATTAATTAAAAATAATAATTATCATCATTTGTTATACTTGTTCATGTAATTTTATTTGTTTGTTTTTGTATTTTTTTTTCATTTTACTAGGTTATTGCTTTCATTTATTTTATCATAGTTACTTATGTTTTGTTTTATTATCATTTCACAAGGCAGGCCTACTTCGTTAAGCATGAACGTGGTTAAATTGAAGACAATGCGGCATGCCTTAACTTCGCCTCATAACATGTCGGTAAAATAAATAAATAAATAGGTGTGGCTGAACTAACATAGCTCTTCTTCGAACATTTCGGAGCGTTTTTTTTTAGCGACCTTTAAAAGTAGGCAACACTCAGCTTTGCCTTCTTTTTTTTTTTTCCGTTTCCCTCGCCAGCTATGTGTGTGTGATAAAGAGTGCGCTTGGATCATGGACGGGTAAAGGGACCCATATGGGTTTGACCGACCAGATGGGAGATGTGGGAGAAAAAAATGTTCCCAGTTGCCACTTTCACCCCGGACGTGTCGTGTGGCAATATATATATATATATATATATATATATATATATATATATATATATATATATATATATAGCCGTGACGCCAATTTCCGGCCGCATGAAATTCCTTATCTATCTCTCTCTATCTCCATCTTTCTTTCCCAACGACCTCTTTCGCTGTGGGCGCGGCAGGAAAACGCGTGGCTGTGTGTAAACCCGAGCGATAGTTAAAAATTATTTGTAAGGATTTTTTTTCCTAACCTAAATGAAAACTAAGTGTATTTGGGAGGTGTCTGGGTTAGGGATAGACTCTAAGTGCGTCTCAGGCCGAAGCCCATAGGCTCTAATCGTGCAGGGTGTTAGCCATGCAGGAGGGGTAGCATGCATCGTGTGCTAGGAGGGGGATTGGCCAGCCATGGCAGCGATTGAAGCCATGACTATCTCCCCTCACTGACTATTCTAAGACTATAAACTAGATAAGTTGGGCCCAGGTAAAACCTGCATATAGACACAGGGAAAACCCTGGGGCACTTACATGCGGGATGCAAAAGTTTCATGCATTAATTACATGCGGGTTGGCTACGGGAATAGAAGGATGACTCAGGAAGAAGAGTTGGAAGAGTAGAAAATATCTACTAAGCAAGCGCGGGCACTTGGACATTTTTGTCCGCATTTGGGGGTTATTGGGCATATCTGGTTGTTAGGGGACGACGATAGGCTGCCAGCCAGCCAAAATTGTGAGGAAACATTTCAGACATTTTTTTAGGTTATAATTTCATCCGTCCGCCCGTGGAAAAAGTTAAAACTGGCAAGGTTTTGAAGGACGGACGGATGATGGGAATTTTTTTTTTTTATTATTATTTCTTCGGGACCTTCCGATTGGCCTGAATGTCACGTTGATTGACTGACTGACGGGCGGACGAGACAGGATCATTTACGAGGCTCAGGTTTAGCATCTGCCAACCTCCCTTCGCGGGAGTTTTCCCTCGCAGTCTGTTGGTCGCCCTGCGGGCGGGACTCCCAGGGCAGCCAACCTACGTCGCCTCCGGGCGCGGGACACAAGCACCCCCCACTCCCTCTCGAAGGGCTTGTGTTTGGCTCCGTTTTCCGATCCAGCGGGCAGTTTGTGACCTCGAGCGCACGTTTCCCCCCCCCCCCTCTCCATCCGCCCCTCTCGACTCCACTCATCAACCCCCTTCTCTGACCGTCATTTCCACTCCCTTTACCTTCGCCCGCGCTTGCAAGCGCCGCGGAGATTCTAATCGGCGAGGGTTGTTTTTTGTTTTTTTTTTTCCTCCCTTCTTCTACCCTCTCTCTCTGTGCTTCTGGCCAATGGCGAGCCCCTCCGAGGCTTAATCACGCGAAGCATGGGGCCTTTTGTGAAGCCGGCACGCACATGCACTGTGGGTTTCTGGGGTGGGGGGTAGGAGGTCCTCTGGCTTAATTTCCGCCCCCCCATCCCTTTTCACGAGGCAGCTCGCCGACAAAGCGGCCGAGTCCGACGGGAGTTTCCCCCCCCCCCCCCCCTCATCGTCCCCTGGCAGCGGCCGACAGACAGCTGACAGGCGTCAGCTTGCAGGTCCGTCACGACACAAAATGAAGCTGGAAAAACATCCGTACTACTTTAATATTTAGAGACCCGGAAAATTCGCGGGGTACATTTCGTGTCATGCTAAAAATTCAAATGATTATACCTTAGTGCTGCTTACTGTCATTGGTCCACTGTTAATCCTGGAGGACTGAGGACCAATTAGAGGACCCTCACTCACGGAAGTGTCGAATCACAGGGCACCCGGTCGAGACGACTCACTAGTCAGCAGCCAATGAACAGTTGGCATTTGCCCGAGTGTGTGTGTGTAGAGGATAGTGGAGTCTATCCTGGAGGTCACTGAACCCGCGAATTTTATAAAAATTACTTCCTTGAAGGAGACCTCCCGCCCATACGGGCACACACACGGTGCGCAGAGCTTCAGGAAAAAAAAAAAACAACGCGATTTGAAAAAAAAATACTCGAGATATCCGAGTTTACGGAAAAAAGCACTTAAGAATTCGCTCTGAGGGCAGAAAAGTACTTTTTTTTAGAAGAGTTAAAATGCTTAAAAAGACGTGTTTTTTAGAGTAATTTTTTTAGGCGTAAAACAAACGGCACAGATTCTTCAAAGCACGTAAGGGACTTGCATTACACCTTTATTTTAATTTTTCTCCGCCATGTAATTTTACGGTCACCGCTCATGTGCACGACGAGAAGACTGCGCGCCAGTCCAGAGGAGACACCGCGCTAGAAGCACCAGCGAGCGTCGCGCTTATCATCCCGCCTCGCCGACACAGATACACCCCTGACGAGGCGGGCCCTTTAAGGCAGGTATGCATACGTCTTTGAAGTTGTGTATGAACAACATTTTGATTGCAGATAACAAGAGTAAGTATTCAAGATGGAACAAAAATTATGCAACCACAGCAAATCTTGAAATAATTGGGTGCAGTACGTATATTTTACAAGTAGTTTTGTTGACGTTAAATTAAATAAAATTTCGTAAAAAATTTGAAACCACACAGTTGACACCAGCATTGCCTTTAAACAAAACAAAAATTCAGTTATCTATCCCGGGTGTCCTTGTCCATACTGCACAAAAATGTAAAAAACAAAAAAAAAATCTACTTTGCCTGTTAATTATGCAAAACGTATGCACTACATATATTTTTTTATTTTGTTAAGTTTGGTCACTCAAAAAGTCTAAACAGTTTAAGGGGGTGCCTCCCTTTTCAGGTGATGATTTTATATTTATATTAATCACAGATCTACTTTTAGACTTTTTCAATTGTTAACTTTTACGAAATGAAAAAAAAAATATACTGGCTACTTCATGATATGGTTTGCATTTCTATCACAAAAACTCAATTCATGTTTCTAGACTGTCAAAATCGTAACAAATTTGGAATGCCAGGTAAAATTAATTAATATTTTCTGAAAGAAATTGAAACCATTTCTTGAAGTAGCCACCAGTGGCATTGCAGTTAATACTAAAAAGTTTCAGTTTAGCAATAAATTAAATTCTCCTTATTTGTACAACCCAAAAACGTTAAAAATGTATCTTTGGCAGCTAATCATGCAAAAAGTATGCGCTGTATATATTTTTCATTTCGTGAAAGCTAAACAATTTAAAAAGTCTACAAGTTTATCTGTAATTACTTTAAAAATATAAAATCTTGACCTGAAATGGGAGGCAGCCCCTTAACCGTGTTGAACGTGAAAATAAAATAATGACCTGGGATAACGTCCGTCCTTGGTGGACGCGTGAAGGGAGGCAACGGCATCCATTGTGGGGGATCCTGAAGAAACGCACGTAAGATGAAAGGGTCCCGCCAGAAGTGCAAGCCAGTTCTCGATGGAGGGAGGGGGTTGCAACCCCTTGTTTGCCTGCGGCCTGTTCGAAAAGCACAGCTGCCGTCAGTTGGGGGGAGTCTGAAACGGGACGGTAAAGCTTCCCATCACTTCAGCGCGACCGTTGGGTCGGAATCGCACAGCACTTCTCCTCCCTCCCTCCCTCCCTCCCTCCCTCCCTCCCTCCCTCCACAGTCCTCCTGCTCCGGGGCAAATGTCGTTATGCCGTGCTCGGTCGGCGGGGGAAACACACAGACGAAGGTGCGCGAAGGGAAATTGTCGCGTGGATGACAAACGCCGTTGTTGTTATTAACGACCCGACTCGCACCGACGACGCGACGTCCTTAATGGCATAATCCACTTCCGTTTTCAACCCCCCCCCCCCCTTCTCTCTTATTTTTTTTTTTCTCTTTCTTTCCAGCTCTTTAACTCTCCTGCCGTTAGAGGGGGCGTGGCCCCGCTCTAGAAAGGGAGGGGGGGGGGCAGAAGGGAGGGGGGGGGGAATACAACAACATCAACAATTACCGCGTTTGTCGACGTGACCTGCAGACGTCTCGGCTATAATCCACGTGGAGTAACTTGTCTCGAATTTTGACGTTTCCCGAACCTACACAGAAAATTAAAAAAAAAAAAAAAAATTGTTTGTTGAATCAAATATTTTAACTCGTGCCAAAATATTTTGTTCCGCCTACTAAATTTGGCGAGTAACGAAATCCAAGGTAATTTGGATGGAATTTGGTGAATTGTAAATTTGTAAATTTGAAATAATTTTGGGAAAATATTGGCAAATTTTTAGGTCAAAGTCAAAGGTCAAGGTCATCTTGGGCCGTTGGCGAGTAACGAAATCGATTTGTGACACCTAACAAAATGCACAGTTGAGTTGACAAAAGTTTTTTTTTTTTGTTGGGTCGACAAAATCTTTCCTACTTACTACAAAATATTTGTTTAAATGGACCGAGTATTTTTATTTCGCCGGACACAAACCAACCTTTCTCTCAGTGTGGCTCAATTAGAAGGTCCACTGCCTATTTTCAACCAATGAGCTTAACATACGTAAATAATGTTTTCTGAAAATATTAGGTTATGTCTTTAATTACAAGATTATGACGTATTTTAAAATTTCCTATTACTTTTTGTTACTATCTAAGTTTATAAAATAAGTTTTAGAATAGTTCAGTTACCAAGAAATATTTATTTTGCACACCGATATGCTTGGAATGTCCCCTGACGGTCACGTTAGTGAATATATACAGGTTAGCGTGGTCAGCTGTCTGAACGATTTCGGCTCGTGTAAATAACTTCCGTTTTTTCGTGCGCGCGCAGGTCCATCCATTTCCGTTGCTTGATAAAAATTTCAGCTCAACGTTCGTAAAGAATCATAACTTTAAAATTATAATTTTGAATTTTAGCCAGTGATGTGTAAACATCTCATCTCGGTAACGAACAATACAAGTGTTTTTTTTTTTCCTTCAAATAAACTCACAATACGAAACTCCGACACGAAAATTTAACGTATAATTCTTTAGTATGAAGCACGAAAATAAGGTTTTCAACGATATTTTCTTGGTGCGAATCTCACGTAGTTTCCGTTCCCGCAGTTAGAATTCGTTGTTGTAGCATCTCCGTCGACTTTAGGGGATTATTCGATCAGCAGACGTAGATTTAAACTGTATGATGAAACGGCTCCGATAAAAACGAAAAAAAAAAAAACTTGGGATAATAATAAACCCCGCCTATGGACCAGGGATTTTATTAAAATACTGCCCATATTGTTAAAATTCATTAAACAGTTAATATTATATAGTTTCCCTTTGGCTTTGTGAACTTTGGTCCGCGCCATGCACAGCAGATGGCAGCACCGTTGCTACACATTTCCGCTTCTCCTACGTAATGTATACCGAGAGCTAAGAAGTTAACACATCAAAAATACAATTAATCAAATAAATGCCATACTTAGGGTTGCATTAAACAGCGCGTACAGTCATTATTGTAATGCTTGTGTTTTTTTTAATTACTAAGTTGGTTGAAAAGGAAGAAAAAAAGGTGGGGAGGGGGTAACTTTTATTCCTGGTCTCCTGCGAGTGTATTGCTGCTCGCATCAGTCAGTAACGTAACCACAACTTTTTTTTTTGTTCCCACAACCGCTTGTGTTATTTTTTTTTTCTCGCGACCCCGGTAACGCCTCCGCGCTATTTACTGAACTGTTATTGGCGTGCGGCTCGCACGGGTCACGTGACGTAATAAGGCCTCGCTCGCTTTGCCTATCGGGGCCTACCTATCTCTCATTACATTCCTACTTCCTCTCTCTCTCTCTCTCTCTCTCTTTCTCTCTCGCTCCCTCTCTCTCCTCTCCTTTGTGTGTAAATGTGTATGTTCATTTGCCCCTTGCGATCCTGCTGATCGCTACCCGCATAACAGCTGTGTGTAGCGGGCTTGCCGGGGTAAGCGCCGCTCGCACACGGATCTCTAGTATTTCCTGTTATCTGCCCACCAGTTGTCGGAACGAACGTTTTTAAGCTCATTGGTCGAGGAAGGGTTGTTTTTGTTTGGTTCTTTTTTTTTTTCATCTGCCGGTTGCTGAGGTGTGCAAACAAACTGGGGGAAAAAGAGAGAGAGAGATAGAAAAAAGATCTATATTTAGAAGTGTAAGAGGGGGAAGGGGAATTTCACTGCGAGTCGATATTCTGGATGTATTGGCATTTCAAGGCGGCCATTAAAAAGGGGACGTTTGCTCGTATCCCTACATCATTGAAGGGTTTAAGCGGTCGGAATCGTACTTGTAATGAGAAGCTAGGAGGCTATTTTCGAACGAATTCGTGACAAACCCTCCACCCCCCACCCCACCCCTCTTTGCAGTGAGTGGTCTCGAAAGTGCATCACTTATTCAAGCGCGATTCGCGGTAAATCTTTTGTCATGTGGCCAAAGGAGTAAGTGGTCACGTGTCGATAACTCTTTAAATTCTGTGTTCTAATCGGCTTGGATTTGTTGACAAAACGATTATGCGTCCCATTTTTTTACTAACTCGTAAGGTTACGAATAAGCGATGTGGATTTAAACCTTGGTGGTTTTACAAACTTGTTAGAGAAGTTGATTGTCAAATTTTTAAATTATAAACTCTGCTTTGGTAACCAATTTTTTTTTAATATTTAATCACGAAAATGTACAGGTGAAATTGAATTTTTACCTATTCATCGCGGTGAAAAATTTAAGAAATTAAAAAAAAAATAGTTTTATTAAAATAAAACAGCATTTTAACTCCGGACCATTTAAATTTTTTTGTAAATTACTTGGCGAACTTTAATTGCATCGGATTGTTTCGTCACAAGTTGCGAAGCAAGCGAACGCCGAATGCGTCTTAATCGAAACTTTGTCAGAACACAAAATCACGATTCGACAGGTTGGTTATATACCTACATAAGAATGTCCAGTACTCAGCGTAAGTCCAAGAGCAGGTAATAGGCCAATCAGTTCTGAATAAAATAATAATTTTTTCCCGTATTTTTTGATCTATAAGCATCTTTCCAAAAGTTTTAAAATCTCCTCCTCGATGCAACAAATTCTTAGATGTTGTTAATACAAATATTCAAATAACTTTCTGAGCTAGCATAGTAATTTTTTCTAAAGTTTTACTCTTTTGAAAAAAAAAGTCTGCATTTCAAAATTGACAGACTTTATTTGCTATTTTTTAAATTCATAACCGTAAAAAAAATTAGTTCATCAATTTTTATCTGCTTGACTTTGCAGTACTGCCAAGTTTATTTACGTAATTATTACTGATTTTGTCACCTAGTTAACGTAATTACGGAGTATTTTGCATTTATTGCGGAAACAGAAAGTAAATGACACGCCGGAAATTTTGTACGTATCAGCGTTACGTACAATAAACAATGGCTCACTTAACAGGAAGGTAAACGTTTCGTTGATTAATTAACACAAATATAAATCCAGAAACTTATTTTTTTGACATTTTAAAAATTCAGTTGTTTGCAAACTGGTATTTTTAATTATTTAAATATAATTATTAAACTTGAAACTTATTTTTAGCTTTTTAAAAAATTATGGGTTTAAACGGGTTGTAAACATACTTATAGATTTAATTCTTTAACGGATTAGTTCATTATATTATATGCGAAGAGAATTATTTTATAGAGCGTACTATTTGGCGTGAACTTCATCGCGTTTGTTTTTACTATTTTGTTATTTCATATGAATTAAAAGTTGGTGCGTGCCAGGCGGTTTAGCAGCACTGTCGTTGAGTTACGGTACACCCTGTGTAGTTATTTGCGGGGAAGTGAGGCTGTGTTGGGATAGGGGTCAGAGCATTTCCGAAGGGTCAGCGGGGTCATATCGCCCCGGCACTAATAAGGTCACCGGGCGCCGAAAAGCGATCGAGTCTGCCCCCAAAACTCCGGGCCACGATCGCACCCGGGGTATAAATAGATCACGCGGACAGACGATGTAATGTCAGAGCGACCTCCTTCCGAACTCCTGGAGTACCCTCAGAGTCAACACCGTCCTTCTATCGAGACGCGGTACGTCCTTAAGGGGCCCGCCTACCCGGTCACACACACACGGTGTGCAGAGCTTCAGGGGAAACAACGCGATTTCAAAACTACTCATGATATCCGAGTGGGGTATGTTTACGAAAAGCATTTAAGAGTTCGCTGAGGCCCGAAAAGTACTTTTAATTTTGGATCATGTTTTTAAACTGTATTTCTAGAAGAGTTAAAAATGGCTGAAACGTATGTTTTCAGAGTAATTTTTAGGTGTAAAACAAGTGGTACAGATTCTTGAAAGCACTTAAGGGGCTTGCATTACACCTTTATCTTCATTTCCCCGTAATATAAAAATGCGGTCACCGCACAAATTTCACAGTTATCCTGTGCCGACGAGAAGACTGCGCGCCAGTTCAGAGCCTTGAGCTTAGAGGCGATACCGCGCTAGAAGCACCATCGAGAGTCGCGCTTATCATCCCGCCTCACTAACACACATACACCCCTGATGAGGCGGGGCCCCTTAAATGTTAAGCCAGGTGACGCGGTACCTGAAAGCTAAGCCCCGGTTTTTTGAACCACGCAAGAAACGTAAGGACGCAGTGGCGGATCCAGAGGTTCACCTCGGAGGGGGCACTCTAGGATTTCAGAATAGCCAGAGAAAAAATGTCTTAAAATTACTAAATTTGTCTTTAATCTACTCACACTACACATAACATCCAACCACCAGATTTTATGATTCTACAAGAAATTCATTAAAATATATTAATATATTTTATTGGTTTCAGAAACAATCATTTTTGTCGGCATTATTAATGTAGCAGACAACTGGTTTTTCGGGGGGGGGGGGGGGCAGGAATTTTGCCCCTGGTGCGCCCCCCCCCCCCCCCCCCCTTGGATCCGCCACTGTATGGACGTAACACATAACTTAACGCAACGAAGCACGAAAGTCGCAAACCATCAACCGGCTCTACAACTTGGGAATTGTAAAAACCACCAGAAAAATTAATTTCTTCGTCTGTATTTTTATATATATTTTTTTAAAGTGAAAACTTCTATAGGATGGTTTGGATAGGGAGTAAATACATGTAAGTCGTCATCGGCATGGTCACGTGACGTGTTAATTTTTTTTTTTATATCTCAAGGATAAAACTTAATTTAAGTATTCTATTTCTAAAGATACACGCTTTTAATTTTATCTTTATTTTCCAAGGAATTTTTTAACGTTATTGTGTGGTACATATTGCGAGTATTGGATATTTTTTTAGTAGGTAGTTAAGTTGAGGTTATGTTTTTTCTTCTGTTTGTTTGTTTATTTACGATGTGAATTTCTTCAAATGTCAGGCTATTGATTTATTAGAGATAATGTTGATTATTTGTGGATTTAAGTTAGTAATTTTTTTATTCTTTCAATGTAAAAAGTTTATTTCTTCTAGTTTTAAAGTTATTATTGGTAGGGGCAAAACTTATGGGTTCGCCGACATGCTAGTGATATAATATCAAAATCATTTTTTTGCGCACATTTGACGTAGAAATGATTTCATATTACACATTTAAAAACAAAATTTTAAGTTTTCACTTCTGTCGACAGTCCCCATGACTGACTTTTAGTTTTTTTTTCTTCGTGAAAACTTTCTATGTTCTAAATGGTATTGTTTAAAAACGTAATTTGCTTGGATTGTATGGATGTTTAATAAGTAAAATGATGCATGTGATAAAAAAAAATCCTAGTATTAGGTGTACTAGACCTTATGTTTAAAAGTTTCGTAACACTTCACTTCAAATATGGAAGGTGAGAAACGCAAGGTGGAACGTTAGAAGTTGAAAGTTGGTGCAAATTTTTGTTTTGCGTTTTTTTTGTCATGTGTATTTTATTAACGGGTGTATTTTTTTTAACTTTTAGTGTATTGTGTACTTTGCGTTCTTGTGTTTCTTGCGTTGTTTATAATCCTGGTGTTACTCGACAGGATTTCAAGAGAGAGATATAATGTAAGGTGTACACAGAACCTTTCATTTTTGTAGGCAATAGTTATTTACAAATTAAATGTGCCATATTTTAAAGAAAATTTTTCCATTCGATAAAAAAAAGTTATTAACGTACATTACATACTTAGATAAGTTATAAAAATATTTTTCACAGTGCTGTCTTAGAAAATGGAAATTGCGTGTACAGATTCTGTTACAATAAGGGATAAGATGTTATGGTCAATTGTGATTAAACAGAAATAATGCCAATTTAAGTTTATATAGGCATCCTATATAGCACGGAAATGCTACCAAAATGATAAAAATTTATCAGCATTTTGAAAAACTAAACTCAAAACACTAAAATTGAATTCTGTACTACATTCAGTTTGAATTAATGAAATTATTGTGTCGTGAAGTTTGTATCAAAATGTGTGGACCAAAATGACAAGTAACAAATGCCCTTATTTTATTTAGCTTGCTTTTTTTATAACTCATTTTAAGCAGATTTTAAATAAAGACAACCATTTTATGACTTCCGGAATATTTTCATAAGTAGTTTTTAGTTTCATGGGCCATTCGTCAAAATGTTCTACATATTTTACGAATTCGCTGGATGCATCGAATAGAAAACATTCGAAACATTTTCGTTCCATTGTATAGGAGTAAGTTGTTAATCGATAATCTTGGAATATTAGAGAACATTTACAATGTTTTCTACAGAAAGTTCAAACAATTTTCATAAGTCTGAAATTTTTTAGAAGTTTCCACAAAGTTCAAAAAGAAAGTAAAACTTCGAAATCTACTTGCGCTATGCAGAGGATTTTTATCTATTGTTTACATGACGTACATTTTTAAAACGCACAAGTACTTGTCATTAATTTATATTTTTCTCGGTAATTCTTTCCTAGAATGCTTATTACAATTTTTTTTGTATAAAGAGTCATGTATTACAGTCAAATTTACACTTTTTTAATAAATAAAAAGTTCCTACGAAAGATTTAATTATCGTATTTGATGAAAATACGTTATTTTTGTATATGAATAAACACAATTATAATAATATAAATATTACCACAATATTTTGTTTTAATAACCTAAGTGGCTTAAAAATTATATAATCATAAAATGGTGTTCTATAGTTGTTG
Organism: Bacillus rossius redtenbacheri; assembly: GCF_032445375.1. Classification (NCBI taxonomy): domain Eukaryota; kingdom Metazoa; phylum Arthropoda; class Insecta; order Phasmatodea; family Bacillidae; genus Bacillus; species Bacillus rossius. The sequence continues at coordinate 16,197,877 of NC_086345.1, forward strand.
TGTAAGAATGGTATTCTTCACTTTGTCGCGTTTTGTAAATATCAAGTATAATTTGGGGGGGGGGGGGGATGAGGAGAAAGGGGCATGAAATTATTCATCAATAAAATTTTCACGACGGGAGAAATGGAAGCCTTGAAGGTTTTCTCCGCATTTCGTAGAAAATATATTAAATTATTAAAGGCGTGGGGAATTTCCGTCGAATCGACACCTGCCATGAAATATATCACAAAAGCACAAAGACTCTCGAGGTTTTGAAGGAAGTTCCAAATCGATGCCTGCTTTTTTTTTTTTTTTTTAGTTCAGCTAGTCTGTTACATTTTTTAAGGCGTCCATTTATTTATTTTTCAGGTGCTGTAGCGTCTCCGCGTTATGTCGGACAAATAAATTGCGTATTGCTTGTCCCTCGTTGGGATTGCAAATTTATGTTACAGCCTGCCTTGCCTATATTTCTGTAGTATTAAATTCTGTATAACAAGTGGTCCTAAGTGACGACACAAACTTCTGTAGCTCTGGCTTAACAGTTTCGCTATTGTTACAAGAGTATAGTTTCCTGTGTAGTAACGTTTTGGGCGCTAATGGCTTGTTAATAGTAATTTCGTCAATATTCTTGAATAAAGGAAAAAAAAAGACAACAGTACAAAACTTATCTGTATGAGCCTCCTTGGATGTTACTATTCATTAGTTTTATTTAGGAGCAAAACCACTTTATTTATTATATTCTCTTGAAACGTATTAACATTGATTCTATATATATATATATATATTTGTGATACCGCCAGATTACATGATTCTAATTTCGAACGTAAATAAAATGAAGCTTCGTTTGACGAAACGCAGAAGTAAATTCGTCCTTAAAAAGAAATGTACTAAGATAGAAAGCAAAATAGCACTTAAAATTCAAACATAATACTCATAAGATTTTCACTAACATTTATAAAAAAAGTTAAGATTTAAATATATGTATATTTAAATCCTAAATAATACATCAAATATACCTAAATTTACCGTAACGAGTCTGAATCGTTTAGTGCTGATTAAAAATGTTTTGGGGGATTAGGCCACGCCATCTTGCAAATCCAAATATGTTGATACTACATACTTGCAATAGACCTTCCGTTCTGATTTCTTGGTTAGACATGCTATATGACTCAGCTTTAGCCACTTGTTGAAGTCAACACTTGTAAACTGGTGCTATTGTCGCGGGAAGTTGTTGTCTCCCGCGCGAAATAATACGTTAGTTCCTCGCGCCGCTTAGGGACTAGAGCCTGATAGTAAATACGTGGTTCCAACAAGGTATAGAAGGTCTGGGAGATATTATTTATGCCTTGACATGACAAAAAAATTAGGATAAATAGTTCGAAATTAGAGTTATAACAAAAATAAATTGGTTGTCTGTAAAGTCGGTTTACGGACGATAGTTTAACGTGACGTCATAACAAAACATTGATGAAATGATTGCATACTTTTATGAATATAATTGAATCATTTTTATTGAATTATCAATATTTTGTATGGATACAAAGGAGTGAAATGAAATCTACAATTTAATTGATAAATTTACTTTTATTTGCACTCATTAATTCAAATATGTTTATTACTTTAACGTAGAGATTATTTTACCTATAACTTTTATACATGTTTGCTATTTAACTTCTTCCAATCTGTGTTATTCTGTTAAGGATAGGACGATGATAGGAAAAGTAGGAAACGAATGGGAGTGTGTCAAGTTTAATGTGCCTCGAAAAAGTCAAATCGATGGTTGTTCCAATCGAGTGGAAGAGAGATAGATGCGGCGCAAGCGTACAATGAGTGTAACGGGAGACAGCGTATCGGGACAATGTGCGTAACGTGACACTTTTTCGTGCGTGCAACCGGCGTTCATCGATTTATTAGACGTCACGTCAAAAGATTGAATAATTCAAGATGGTGGGGGCCTAATCTCAATTGACATGCTTAGCTAGAAACAGTTTGGTTCGTTTGGGAAATTTCTCTAGACGCCTCCATCGTCACCGAATTCATTTTGACTACTTATCGGTACAAGTTTTTTTTTCTTTCAATGTCGTTATTTATTTATCTTGTGCTTTTTAAGCTTCTCTAATGGATCTGGAAAAAAAGGAGAGAAAAAAATTGGAGGGGAGCTATTAGCGGATCGGTTTCCCGGATAAATAATTCAAACTTGCACGCGAGATTTGCTCTGGACTCGATCCAAAAACTGTAGGTCTGTAATTGCACCGGTCAATAGGGTCTCATGAACAATGCATACGCAACGTACAATGAATTAATTTCATTAGATATTAGTTTCATGATCTGTGACAAGATACGTTTAAAACGTATGTATGCACACGAAACAAACAAAAAATTCTGTACTTTTACAAAATATTCCATTGAAAAACATTTTACCAAGAAAGTAATAGGCTACTATAAGAATTATATTGTGACTTTGTAAAACTGTTTGCAAATATGAAATACGTTTTTTTTTCCTCAAGATAATGCTGATTATTTCTTACGAAAATTGGTGCAGAATTTTTTTTTTTTTTGGTGTTTCATTTAAGCATAATTTTTTTTAATCCATGAAAAGGTAATCGAATTCTCAACAATTTGGCTTTATTTTGTTTTATCATACTTATTATGTGCGCAATTAATAATGGTAAGCAATTCAGGGAAAATTTTTACAAATAACTTAAACTATTAAGACAACACAAAGCATAAATGTCCTTGTAAAGGATCCGAACCCAGTATAAATGCGAACACTAATTTGTAGTGATATATTTGTTTTCATGTAAATGTACAAATTTACAAATATCTGTAATTTTACATGAATATTTCTGTTCCATTAAGAAAAAAAAATCAGTGTGCAGTATGTTAAGACATTGTCGCATCATCTGTATTTTTTGAATGGCTGTTTACCTCAGACATGTTTTCTATCGGCACACGGGTCACGGCTATTCAGTGCTGAAGCAAACGCTTCCTGAATGTCCTTGCTAAATGAGGCAACGGCTTCTCTTTCAGACATCTTTCAGTTATAAGTAGAGACCTGCAAAATTCGCGGATTCATTCGGTGATAAGCTAGAATTCAAACACATATACCTCTTAGATAATTTTGCTATTGGCTTACTGTTCATCTGGACGAATCTCAACCAGTTATAAACCCTCAACCAAAGAGGGTCTGCGAATCACAGACAAACCAGCTGATACGACTTACAAGTCGGCAGCCAATGAACTTGCGTTATTTGCCCGAGTGTACAGGGGTATGTGCAGTCTATCCTGAAGGCCATCGAACCCACTGCTCGCGGGCATACTTTGTTGTAGTCTAATACTGGTTGGGATTTGCTAGCCGGGGGGGGGGGGACCTGCTCCTATTTATGATGTTCCTACTATCTTCTCAAAAGTGAAAAACTACTAGGAACCATATCGGATGGATTTTGCACCTAGACTTCATTTTGACATCAAGGATCGGGTCCTAAACAATTTCAAAATGATTTTTTTGTGATGCTTCTAATTTATAACGTGCAAATGATTACGTAATCATGATTAAAAATAAATAAGTATAATTTTTCTTATGCGCTTTAGCTATAAGATGAAGCAAATTTCTGAACAATTTCTGTAAATGCGGAATTTTCATAACTGAGACATAAGCATATTTAATTCTCACAAACTTATTTTGGCCTCGTAATATATTTATAATAATTGAATGTGGAATTGTTTTCAATTAATTATAAAAAAATATTTAACAATAGCGATGTACGAACATAATTTTGCAGCCAAAACTATATACACTATATGCATTTACTGCAAACCTAATTTTTTCTGTTCAATACCAATAAAAATACTACTGAATGAAACAACAAACTAACAAAAGAGTATTCTGCTGTTATTGGAAACTCCGAGAAGGAAAAGTTCTAGTTTTGCTGTATCTATGCCGTAGCCTGTTAATCTTTCTCCCTGAAGTTACTTAACCCTTTTCCCTTAGCTCTCAAATTTTCTTGTTTTAAAACTATTTAAAAAATTCATCGCAGGGTAAATGGAAGTTTGGAAGGAAAAAAAAAACCAAAGAAGTCAGTCGGAAAGAAAACCGCTGCACAGAAACTTTTGTTTTATTTGGCGAGAACGCAAGTTCGAGAAAGGTTTTTGGTTGTTTGAAAAAGGGTAGATTGGGGGGGGGGGGGAGATTATACCTTCCTTCATGCAGTGTTTTCACTCACCCTACGTCGATTGCAAGCCATTTTGCGATCGGGTCGGGGTGGTTGGTGTGTGTGTGGGGGGGGGGGGGTTTGTAGGAGGGGGGGCGGACTGAATAATTCAGTAGTGACTCGGGCCATTTCTCCATTCTGTTTTTACTCTGTCCTTTGGGACGAGATATTGCAGAAAAAAAAAGGGGGGGGGGGGGGTTGGGCGGGTGAAATTCTGGAATAAGTGCGAAAGGGGACACGGAGTAAATCCCTGGACTTTTAACGCCATCATTTCGATTGTTTTTTTTTTTCCTTTTCGCCGTCCGGTACCAGAAAAAGGGGCTTCTTCTGTAATCCCCGTGGATCTCTTCCGAGCAGATTATTCCAGTGGTTGAGCTTAGTGGCTTCTTGGGAGAAACGTTCGTATAGTGCATTTCAGCCAGTATGAATAGTCTACTCGATAAATCATGTAAGAAAAACGTAAACTTGTAATTGTCAGGGAATATCTAATTGATAGATACCGGAAAAATTCGCGCGTTCATTGATTTTGGTTTGGTTTTCCGTTTTTTTTTTTTGTATTTACCTTTCTTTGTCCGTTGTACGGGTTTTCTCTTTGACATACAGTGCAAACTAGCAATGAGTATAGACCGGAAAAATTCGCGGATTCATTTCGTGATAGGCTGAAATTCAAACATGTGTACAATTCTGCTGGTTCTGTTATTGGCTCGCAGTTTAACTGGAGCTCTCTGGGCCAATGAGAGACTATCGACCAAAGAAGCGTCGAATCACAAGCTACCAGTGGAGACGCCTCACAATTTCGTACCCAATGAACACGCGTGTTTACTTGAGAAATGCAGAGGATAATGGAGTCTATCCATAGAGGTCATTGAATCCGCAAATTTTTCCGGTCCCTAGCAATGAGTTATATCCAAAATAATGATTTAAATCAAATGGTTGTTTTATATGGAAATCATGCAATTTTTTTTCCCACTAAATATCTATGAAAGGCCTAGACGTTAGGAAATACTGTTTGCGATTTTTTTCTCTGGTTTGCAATAAATTGCAAATAAAGTTTAATAAAAGGTTGCTTTATAGTTTTCAAGATCAAGACGCCCTGAGCACGTAACTTACATTCGTTCTGTATTTACCTTTGGACTTCAAGCCCACTCTCTCTAATTCTCTCTCTCTCTCTCTCTCTCTCTCTCTCTTATTCTCTCTCTCTCTCAGGCAGGTGAACTTTTCGCATAATATTCCTTCTGTTGGACTTATCGTCTTTGTGTTTACATAACGTCGTATCAGTCCGCTCACTAATGATAAGGCAAGCGTGATTGTCGTACAAAAAGAAAAGAAAAGAAATCTTTGTTCATGGACGGACCCAATGAAAGGGGTTTAGCTCACGTATCTCTTTGATAACGGAAGAAACCCTGTTTGACTGTTTCTTTCTCCTTTCTTCCATTCCTCTTTTTATGGGCGCTTTCGAAGGAGAAACGTGCTATTCACTGACCCAAGAGTCAAAACGCCTAAATAACCTGTGCTCGTACTCCTTCGATTTTTTGTATTAAAATTTAAAAAAGAAATAGGTTTGGTCTGTTACATAAATAAAATTCTCGTAAAAATAAGTTCTTTATTTAATTTCCTCGTGTGGGTAGGTTTTAGCAGTATATGTGATCGTTCAAAAATGGAAGTTTGGTTAGGTCGGATCAGTGACATTTGAAATACTCTAAAATCATGGAAATAACGGTCGTATAGATAAGGTCTGGCAAATTATCTTCATTCTCCGTCAGTGTAGTGAAGCTTGAGACGGCATGCGAACTAACAGCGCTAGTAGTGGAAAGGACTTTCAGATAAAACTGAGCATATTTTTTAAAACTCTGTTTCGATCCAAATGTCGGTTCCAGTTCAGGATTTACAATTTATTTTGTAATTTTGTTGTGAATCGATGCATAGAAATAACTTGTAACTTCGGCGCAATCGTCAGTTAAATGTTGCAGTGTAACCTTTCCTCTTCAAAGGATCTGACGTCTTTTATTTCATTCAGATTGAATTATTTGTTCCGTTGGATGCACGGACACAACAGGTTTTTTTTGCAGACAAGGAAAGTCTGGAAAACAGAAATTTCATGGAACTATAAACTCGTCTTTAAAAACCTGAAACAAACCCAGGGAAATCGGCATTAGCTTAAGTACTATAGCTTGATATGTCCGGGGATATGGGTTTTGGGCGAGGAGCCAGGAGCAGACCGCCACCTTGGATGACCTTGACCTTCAAATTTTGCCAAAAAAATTTCCTGAAAATTTCTCAAAACTTGGTCAAATTTCGCCAAAATCCACCAAATTTTTTAGTTTTAGAAAAGAAAATCCGCCAAAAAATCTAAATTATAAAATTAAAAAAAAAAAAAAATTTCAATCGGGGAAAAAACCCGCAAAAAAATTGCACAAATTAGGAATTCGAAAAACCTCAAAAGACTTTTGCCTTCGAAATAACAAAATGCCCTAAAAGCGGCTTAAATTCCCCACGAGCAAGCCGTCCTAAGCCTCCTAGGTCATGAACTCGACCGTTAGGATGTCACGGCCGCCATCTTGAATTACTACACTATCGTTGCAATTTTCGTTACGGCCGCCATCTTGCAAATCCGTACTTTTTTATGCTAGAAAATTGGGAAAAATTTTAAATTAATACAAAATTTATATAATACAATTTTTAAATATATTCCGCCATATTGAAAATCCGTAATTATTATCCAAAAATATTACTGAAAAATTAATTTAATAATGTTTGCAACATTATTTGACGTAATGGATACAAACAACTGTGACTGTCTTATCTCTAGTATTTCGCATGTTCACAATCAGTTATGTATCGTTCATAGTTTGATTGAGCAAATATTTAATTTTTATTTTTCATACTAGCAGCGTGATTGACGTATTGTTGACAAAAATGATAACAGCACAGAGTGTGTACAGTTTTGTATGGGAAAAATATTTTGTTGTCGATTCTGAATGTCACGTGTGTTCGCTGAAAACGTGTTTTGAGAGCAGCTAATGTGTATTGTAATTTGCCTGATAATCCGATAAGCTTGGTGAGGGGGGAAGGGGAAAGTTGAGTGGGACAGGGTAAAACAGGAAAAAAAAAAGTCAGGAAAATTGGCTAGGACAAGAGCGTGGTAATCCTGCAAACAACGCAGGATTATCAGCGGCCGGCGTCTAGAAATTGATCAGAAAATTTTTTTTTGTACCGCCACCTTGTTTGAGATCCTACCCGTTTCCGCATGAACGTATTGATTTGTCCGGCCATTGCTTCCCCCTCCCTCCCCTTATCTGTTTCATCCCCCAATACACCCTTTCTCCTCCACAAACGCCAATAAAATCCTTGCCGAATTCACACTCTTTTTTTTTTTTTTTGGTCAGCGTTCTTTTGTTTCTTCAATGCCGCCTCCTGGGTTAGAATCCTTGTACGTGCCGCCGCCGTGCTCAGTGCATTAAGGGCGTATGTCCCTTTACAGGTCAATATTTTATACTTACGTTCAACATGGGTTAAACACGTGAACATTTTAAGTGGTCGAATGTTAACAAAATGAATGAATATATATATAGCAAAGTAGATTTTTAACATACTTGTGCAGTAGGTACGGATAGGGAGAACCAAATGGAATAAATAACTGAAATAAATAAATATGCATATATATATATATTATTTAAAGTCAATTCTGGTCACTACTTCGTGATATGGTTGAAAATTCCTTCGGGAATTTTTATTTATTTTATTTTGCCTTTTAAAATCATAAATATTTTGACGATTAAAAAAAAGGCCAGGTAAAATTAATATAGTTTTTATTTTCTGGTGGAAACTAAACCATATGCCTACCACATAGCAGCCAGTGAAATTGACTTTGAAACTAAAAAAGTTCCAGTTTTATAACCATTTTCATTCTCCTTACTTCTACTGCACAGAAACGTTTTAAAAATAATGGAACTTCGACAGCTTATTATGCATTTTATATGCATACTAACTGCAATACCCGGCGTTTCCCGGGCTGAACACTGGGTGATGCATTGTCCGCGAGCTACCAGCGATGTGGCAGCAGTCCGGGGTTGCTATCTTTGCAGTTCTCGCAGTTGGCTTTGCAGTTCTCGCAGTAAGCTTTGCCATTCTTGTAGTTGGCTTTGAGGTTCTCGCAGTTGGCTTTGCAGTTCTCGTAGTTGGCTTTGCCATTCTTGTAGTTGGATTTGAGGTTCTCGTAGTTGGTTTTGCTGTTCTCCTAGTTGGCTTTGCGGTTCTCGTAGTCGGCTTTGCAGTTCTCGTAGTTGGCTTTGCGGTTCTCGTAGTTGGCTTTGCCATTCTTGTAGTTGGCTTTGAGGTTCTCGTAGTCGGCTTTGCAGTTCTCGTAGTCGGCTTTGCAGTTCTCGTAGTTGGCTTTGAGGTTCTCGTAGTCGGCTTTGCAGTTCTCGTAGTCGGCTTTGCAGTTCTCGTAGTTGGCTTTGCGGTTCTCGTAGTTGGTTTTGCGGTTCTCGTAGTTGGCTTTGCGGTTCTCGCAGTTGGCTTGGCGGTTCTCGCAGTTGGCTTGGCCATTCTTGTAGTTAACTTTGAGGTTCTCGTAGTTGGTTTTGCTGTTCTCCTAGTTGGCTTTGCGGTTCTCGTAGTTGGCTTTGCAGTTCTCACAGTTGGCTTTGCAGTTCTCGCAGTTGGCTTGGCCATTCTTGTAGTTAACTTTGAGGTTCTCGTAGTTGGTTTTGCTGTTCTCCTAGTTGGCTTTGCGGTTCTCGTAGTTGGCTTTGCAGTTCTCACAGTTGGCTTTGCAGTTCTCGCAGTTGGCTTGGCCATTCTTGTAGTTAACTTTGAGGTTCTCGTAGTTGGTTTTGCTGTTCTCCTAGTTGGCTTTGCGGTTCTCGTAGTTGGCTTTGCAGTTCTCGTAGTTGGCTTTGCAGTTCTCGTAGTCGGCTTTGCAGTTCTCGTAGTTGGCTTTGAGGTTCTCGTAGTCGGCTTTGCAGTTCTCGTAGTCGGCTTTGCAGTTCTCGTAGTCGGCTTTGCAGTTCTCGTAGTTGGCTTTGCGGTTCTCGTAGTTGGCTTTGCCATTCTTGTAGTTGGCTTTGAGGTTCTCGTAGTCGGCTTTGCAGTTCTCGTAGTCGGCTTTGCAGTTCTCGTAGTTGGCTTTGAGGTTCTCGTAGTCGGCTTTGCAGTTCTCGTAGTCGGCTTTGCAGTTCTCGTAGTTGGCTTTGCGGTTCTCGTAGTTGGTTTTGCGGTTCTCGTAGTTGGCTTTGCGGTTCTCGCAGTTGGCTTGGCGGTTCTCGCAGTTGGCTTGGCCATTCTTGTAGTTAACTTTGAGGTTCTCGTAGTTGGTTTTGCTGTTCTCCTAGTTGGCTTTGCGGTTCTCGCAGTTGGCTTTGCAGTTCTAGTAGTTGGCTTGGCCATTCTTGTAGTTAACTTTGAGGTTCTCGTAGTTGGTTTTGCTGTTCTCCTAGTTGGCTTTGCGGTTCTCGCAGTTGGCTTTGCAGTTCTAGTAGTTGGCTTTGCCATTCTTGTAGTTGGCTTTGAGGTTCTCGTAGTTGGTTTTGCTGTTCTCCTGGTTGGCTTTGCGGTTCTCGTAGTCGGCTTTGCGCGTAGGATAAGCATGAGTTTGGTCGACGAACTTCGACCACAGGTTCATTGTTTTATCCCAAACAACAGATCAAGTATTTAGAACTTGCGCACTAATGCACTTTTACATACGCGCGCGGTCTTCTGTATTTCAACATTTGCGTCTATGCGCTAATAAACAGTTCGTAATGCCACAAGAAAGGTATTGTTACTTAGTGAAATACATAGCTGTGGTATTTTTTTTGCATAAATTAAATACGTACCACGGAAAAGATAATCTAATGTTCAATAATTGGACCTTTGCGTTGTTTGGTTAGGATTATTAAAATGCGCACTAGCCTAATTGCCCGGGTAATAATGCGAACCTATTATTACTCCGGACACTATTTTGTAATGATACAGTTGTTTACATGCGAATGTACAAATTTTCAAATATCTGTAATTCTACGTAAATATTCAGCTTAAATTTACAAAAGAAAAATTGTCAAATTTCACTCATTGGAAGTAGTTTCTGTTAATTCTAATGTAGCGTGCGTTACGTAAAACACTAGGGGGCATTTCCGAAAATATTTTCTTTAATTTTACCTTCATTTTAGTCCAATATTTCTTTTTTCTTATAAATACTTTAAACTCTTCAAGTATTGTAAATAGGGTAAAATCGAAATTTAGAATTCATTTCTAACAATATAAGTATTTAAAAATACAGTTCTGAAGCAGGATATAAAAATTCAATACTTTCAGGATCTATCAGCCTGAAAAAAAAAATTGTTTAAAATTGTACTTGCAGAACGAAGTCAATCGACCACTTGATGCGGGGCGTATCTGCAGAGCGCATATAGCGCGTGAGAGGTTCCCGTAAAGCCGCTATTCCCCCTTAGTATTCCTTGCGGTTGCGCCTAATGAGGCACGTGAAGCGCAAATGGGGCGGAAGTGAAATGAGGGCGGTTGGTTATTAAGAAGAAGCAACGTCGAGAAAACATCGCTCTTTAGTGTAACCTTCACATTCTCTCCTCTACCCGTTCCCGAATTCCCTGAAATATACCCCATGCTCTACTACCATGCTAATTTTCTCTGTGAAGTGCTGTCAGTAAAGTCGGGGAAAAGTCAGGTGTTTTACTCTAAATCCGGGAAAGACACGGAACTCAACCCAGCGATGATAATTTGAGGGATGGAAATTTCATGCTAGTCTGCATTCACCCAGACTTTTAAAAGCTTTTTTGACGTGTAAACATCTTAGCTCTCGTTAGCTCGCGTTTGGTAGGTGTAATCTCGTGGGAATGGAATGGAAGTCGATTAAAGGAAATTTGTTACAAATATTGTGGACCCTCGTGTGCTAACATTAACTCGTTTACAGTCACTTTCTTAAACATTTAGGGGACATACAAAACGTATCGGTGTGCCATGAAACTTTTATGATAGTGAAACTACCCTGGAATATATTTGGTAAACTAAAATGAGTCATAGTAAAAAGAAATCAAGTTTTAAAATACCTAATAAATCGGGCATTACAATGATTAGAATACATATTCGCGTTTTCTAAATTCCCAAGACGGCTTAGAAGCACATGGGCAGAGCGCTCTTTCAGCTCAAATATTTTAGTGTTATGTGTGATTTTAATATTTCGGGTTAGCATTTTAGTATTGCCATAGAAGTATAACTTGTAAAGTGTGCGGACTGAAACTTTAATGAATTAACTTTTTTCATTAATATTTAACAAGACGGGTAGTATTTTAATGAAATTCATTGTCGAAAATAAGGTTCAAAGCTGGGGTGTGGTATATTTTTTTTCGTCTTTTTCACTTTTATCCAAGCCGCGTTTCATTATGTATAAGTTGAACATTTCGGTCCATTAATCAAACGTTTCCATAATCGACGTGGCTGCTCCGACAGCGAGTTCTAGCGGCGGGTGCGGAAACTACGTGTGATTCGCGTCAAAAATAAACACAATTTGCACATACTTAATCACGCTTGGCATTATTTTTGACGTGACGTCTAATAAATCGATGAACGCCGGCTGCACGTACGAAAAAGTGTCCCGTTACGCACATTGTCCAGTTACGCACATTGTCCCGTTACGCACATTGTCCCGTTACGCACATTGTCCCGTTACGCACATTGTCCCGTTACGCTGTGTCCCTTTACGCTCAATTGACGCTT